>NC_141908.1:26695000-26847500 GCF_057802395.1 Ceratotherium simum simum
TGAGCCTGTATTATTTGCCATGTATTTCATGTGTATTATGTGATTAAATCTACACACAACAACTCTTAGATATAAGTAGCATTATTCCCATTTTATAGAGAAGGAAAGTTGAGGCCCATAGAGGTTAAATGATCAAGGTGACAAAATTAGTTAAGTGGCAGGGTCAGGATGCAAAGCTATACTGATCTCTCTTGAAAGACCCATGTTCTTTCTCCTACAATCACCTGCCACTTAATTAGAATTAAGATGATAATGAAGAATTTGATATGAAAATCATCACCATTTGAAACCCATATAATTTGTCATACCATTCTAATTATAAATATAGTTATATCTAATAAATTTAACCAAAGTGGGGCCAAAAATGTCTGAAACAACTGAAGAAAATGCATACCCCAATTTTCAGCTGTTAAACCATAAGATACTTCCTAATTCACCTCATTTCTCAATGTCTCCCCAAATTCATTCTCATGGAAGAGAGTGTGAGCAGTAGGATTAAAGAAGGGACCTTCTACTTCAACAGAGTCCATAAGTGAAAACATTATAGAGTCAGAGATAGAATATTTTCTATGTCCTCAAACCACAGTTCATTCACTGGAACTGGCCAATGCCCTCTAAGGATTTTATTTCACTTTATTTTTCAACTGTGTGGATCTAAGTTTGAAAAACGTTACATGCATATCCCTTAACACATGGATGAAGATCCACGTTAATTAATACATGGTACTGGTCATACTCGTCCCACTCAGGTTGCCAGGGTCGCCAGATCTGACTCCATGTTAACCAGATGGCTCAGCTCTATTCCATTTCATGGACAGCACCCCTTACACTTAACTGCCTGGCAAACTCATGCCCTTACACAAGAGTGTAGACAGTAAAGCCCAAACCTGCGATCATTTGCTCAAATGCAAATGATGGTGAGTTAATCACACTGTCTTTATAAACAAAGAAGAGCACATCAATTTTCATAATATAATTTTCTATTTCCAATATGAACATCTCAGTAATCTTTAATCAAGTCATAATTTCTGAGTTCATTCCAGTCTCACGGGCCCTAGAACTGTGCTTCGGGGCAGAAAGAGAAAGACTGGGATAATGTGTTAGAGGACACAGGCAGCTACAGCAGCATATACCACTCTGGGCACCCCTGGCTCCTTGGTTCCCTCTCTTCCTACCTCCTCCTCTTCCCCAAAGATTGGGCTAGTGGCTTGGGTAACCTTCTGTTTCCCAATTTCCCTAACAATATTTTATCGGGAGCATGATACTCATTTTACTAATTGCTAATTAACCAAGACCAATCCCTTAAGAATCCTTGACAATGTAAGTAAAAAAAAAAATCTCACTTCCTCTTGCATGAAGTGTAGAACAAATGCCTTATGCCTTACTTCAATGTTGAGCTGAAGGTTATACATAAGAAATGTATATAACTCAGATGTCATGATGGCTTTCAAGTACTAAGGGAACAATTAAGATTCCCTGTTAAGAGTCCATGGCCTACTGAAAATTTCAGAACCTCTCTCTGGCATACAAAAGTGCTAACAATAGCTGAATTAAAGGTTACATACCCTCTAACCATAAGCTTTCAACAAATTATTGCGGAAATAAAGAACCACTGGTTAGGATATAAAACCTAAATAAACAAAGCAGATATTCACCTAGTTTAGTTTCTCTATCGAGTCAGTAAATATTATAAAGACGTCACCCTTTCTATTGGCTTTGGAAAGGGAAAAAAAGGTTTATGTAGTGCACTCAAAATATCCAATCAACTGTAAAGCTCTGTTCACTGGTAATATACGTGATAG
Source organism: Ceratotherium simum simum (assembly GCF_057802395.1). Lineage (NCBI taxonomy): Eukaryota > Metazoa > Chordata > Mammalia > Perissodactyla > Rhinocerotidae > Ceratotherium > Ceratotherium simum. The sequence goes on from NC_141908.1 coordinate 26,696,803, forward strand.
TCATCAGTTATGAAATAAAAATTGAATTAAATTAAGCAAACCCCTCTATCTTGCAGGAAATATTTTGGACAGTACATAGTTGATCTAGGAATCAGATCAACAGAACCATATGGAGTGTCACCATGTTATTTAGGGTAGGAACCTGATTAAATTACATTGCTCCAATGTAGGGAGGTGAGAAGAGAACGAACATGGTAAAGACATATTTCATGAGAGATGTAATTCTAGGATTATTACATCTATCATCTAAATATATCCTCTCAACAAAGCAATGGGATATGTATGATTATTTCTTTCTGTTATTATTTGCAGGGTAAACTTAGTGATGTGGAGGAAATCTACTTTATCCAAAATTATTTTATTAATCAAGTTCCAGAAGTCCTCATCTACGAGGCAGTCCCATGGCATGGAACCAAGGGGTGATGTTTTGCAAAGTTCTAAGATATTTTATGACGTGGCTATAAAACACAATATTTACTTTCCAGATTATGCAACAAATTTTTAAAGCTCAGGTGAATGGCAAACAAAATATGCTTATGAATGTATTAACATTACCTGTATTAAATGATTTCTGAAATTTAAAAAATATAGTGACTGAATCTGATGGATATGTATAACCTTCCTAGGAAGAAGTTAAGAAAGCGCATGTTTGGATCCCCACTGTACCAAAAATAAAGACACGGAAAGTGTGTATGTCATCTAAAATAATGTCACGCTTTTCCTTTAACCCCTAAAATACTGAGATCAGGTAAATCTATGTGTACTTGGTCTACCCACATAGTCTACCTACCAGTTTGAGACACAGAAAAATGTTATTGGAAACAACCCAAAAATGGAAGACTCCCTGCTCTCAAGAAGCCTCTAATATAATTGAGTTCATTAACAAAACTAGCCCAAGTTTTCCTCATTCCTTAGTCATTCTTTGGAACGCACCCCAAGAGCTAAGACTATTGCTCTCGTTGCATTATAAGGAAGTGAACTTATGAGTCAGGTAAGTCTGTTAATTATAATGGCCAAACCTCCTTGAAATACTTCAGCAACTGAGTTGTGTGCTAGGTCAAATCGAAATCTCTCACAGAGGGAAGTATAATAGCAAAAACTTCAGTCATTTTATATTAATGGCCTTTTTCTAACCAGTTCCAAAAAAAAGGAAAGGAACCATTTCTATTACCGTGAATCTAGCAAGCAAACACCATGAACTTGCATTGCCAAGGAGAAGACATGATGAACTCCAGCTCAGAATCATATTGAATCAGGTTCAATTCAGGACATAAAATGAAATGAAAAGCCCAAACTAATTAGATTGTAATGAGCAGTTCATATGACTTATGTCGTTTTATCACGTGCAGTAGGTGCCGTATCCCTACAGTGAATGACTTCAAGCAAGTCATCAGCTTGTACTGTGTTCAAGAATGCTAATCAGAAGGAAAAGGGTCTTTTTATGACATGCTTGAAGAAAACAAGATTGATTGTAGCTTCTTGATCATAGCAGCGCCAGTAGAATGGCTTTATCTCTATTAAACTTCACTTGCATTTCTGGAAAACATGGAGTGTCCTAATGAGACAGGCAGAAATAAAGGAGTTCATTAGCACAAAATTGCTAAAGTTGAAATGTCATGTAACAAGTTGGGAGCTGATATTCTGAAGAATATTCAGAGTCTGGATCTGAAACTCAAATGTCAATAACGGGTACCATTTTGGTTTCCTCAGCCTCTGCTTCCCACATATCAGCTACCACATCAATGTTCAGCGAATTCCCGATTCTGAGGCCCAGAGCGACTTTACTTATATCATCAAATATCTAATAGCACCAAAAAAAAAAAAAAAATCTACAGTTGTCATAAGGTCCCAAAGTGATTTTCAGTGTACTATGGCCTTGAGGGAACTAGATTAAATTAAATAAAGAGAAACACAAACTAACAAAAGTAGCTCCGTTTTGTGTGTGCAAGTCATTTGTCAGTTTGCTCTTGATTAGTTACCTAACTTTCCTTTACTCTGCTTTGTATCTCTGGGATTACATTTCCTAGGCTCCTGTGCCAACTGGATTTTGATCGGTTTGGTCACGTGAGGCACAGGCAGAATCCTGGGAGAAGAAAAAGGACATGAGTCAGGGTCTTTTTTTCTGCTCTTTCTCTACTTTCACTTTCACCCTTGGCAATGATTCTATCTTCTCTTTGATTCTGGTTCAGCTGGAAAATCTCTTCCCTCAGTGGTCAAAGCTCCACTGGGAGAGTCACCACCCAGGTACTAGTTCCCCAAGGATGGTCCTTATCTCATCTCTGAGCTGTGAAAACAATATCTCCTTCTTGTGTTCTTCCAATCATTGCGGTGGTAGTGGCTTCCACTGTTTCTAATTTCTAGATTGCCTCACCGTCACCTTGTCAACACTTCCATCATCTATGTAACCAACTCCCTGTATTAAATTATCTCCATTTGAAATACCTAGAATGGTTTCTGTTTTCCTGCCTGGACTATGACTGATAGAATGGTTTTATTTAAAAAATTCCTTCTCAGGAATAGCATTCCCTTTGAAACTATCCTCATGAGAATATAATCAAGGGAAGAATAAAGAGGAAAGAAAAGAACCTCTGAAAGGAAAAGCTTTACTTAAAGCTCTTTATATGACAATTCACCCACAATACAGTTATTTCTTTGTGCATCTGTTGCAAGATTCTTTTAAAATGGTGACAATTAAGAGTACTTGAACATTTGAATATCTGCATACTTCTAACCTTCTGCAGATTTTTTCCAAATAATTTGTTCATATTCTACTTAATTGCCACTTAATTTGCTGCTAAAATTGTGTTTTTATACTCATGTTCAACACTATACCTTTGATATTTTTGATGCAACATACTAAATTTTGTTAGCAGTATCTTGGTAAAATAAAATAATTGCAGAATAGGTTTCAAAGTCAAAAATGAAAGGGGACTGGATTTTATGACTTTATGGCTACAGGACGTATTTCGGTTAAAAAAAGATATATTTTGGTGTCCTCGGAAAAGAAAGACATTACCCCTTCTCCATTTTTTTCCAGCCCATCTCCTATTAGAAAAACTTAAACCAATAAGAGAAGACTCATTTGTGATTTAAAAAGAAAAGAACTGGGTAAATATTTAGCCTATCCCTAATTATCCTCTCTAATACTGAATATTTACATTTCCACATAGTTGGAATTACCTCTCAGTGATTTGGCAAGTATAAATTATCCTTGCCCTCAAGAATCCCAGGTTCCACAAGCAGAACATCAATAGTTGGCATTTTTAAAAATCTGCAGTTTTATTATTAACAATTAATACTAGTTTTAAACATGAATACTCTGACTTGCTGTTACTGAAGTTACTTTATATTTACATTAAATAATATTAATACAGAAGACCCTTCATTGCTTGCTGACGCCAAAGTTATCATAGCCCCAAAACAAAAGACTATTTTGAAATACTCTCACCAAAATTCATTTAATACATCAGAAGTGCCCAACAGAGGGCTATCATGGCAAATTGCCCACGGTTTTTAAGTAGTGAAGATACAGGCACCTCATTATTAATATGGAAGCTTGGCTAACAAACCATGGCTCATCTGACTCATCCGACTCCATTTTGATAATAAATCGAGTAAGCTCCATGATTAGCTATTCCCAGATTAACTTCTGCTCATCACCTCTCTTCACTCCAGCATATTATAAATGCCCAGATAACATTTTGAATTTAAACCATGCCTTACAAAATCAACCTGAGGAGATGGACCTGATCCACAGGGTTTTATCTCTGGGACTAGAAAGATCCAAGAAAGATTAGAACCACTTGCAATAAAAGCCCCAGCCTCAAAGAAGCTGAACGATTTAACTAGCAGTCCAGATGATTTCCCTCTGAAAATGGGTGAGCATTTTAGTTTGCTAGGGCTGCCATAACAAAATACCACAGACTGGATGCCTTAGACAACAGAAATTTATTTTCTCACAGTTCTGGAGACGAGAGATCCAAGATCAAGACGTCAGCAGATTTGGTTTCCTCCAAGGCCTCGCTCCTCGGCTTGTAGATGGCCACCTTTTTGCTGTGTCCACAAATGGTTTTTTCTCTGTGGGCATCCGTACCTCGTGTCTCTCAGTGTTCCCACACTTCCTCTTCTTATAAGGACTTCAGTCAGATTGGATTAGGGCCCACCCTAACAATCCAGTTTTGACTTAATTACCTCTTTAAAGACTGTATCTCCAAATGAGTCACATTCTGAAGAATGGGGATTAGAGCGTCAACATATGAATGTGGGGGGAGGGGGGGTACAATTCAATTCATAACAATGAGGCTGGAGAAATTTGTCTTTGTTGGCCCCATACTTTCCTTTCTGCAAACCGTTCCGCCCTTGGGGGTTCACTCACCCAATATCTTCATTCTTAAAGATCCTTTACTCTTCAGTTCTATCCTAACTCCTTAGAATAGGATGTGAAAATCTCATGTTACACTGTGATTTAAATGACAACTAAGTCTTATGTATTAACTTTTTCAAGTATATTTGCTATAAAATAGGAATTGAGCATTAATCAAAAAGAATAAAATAGGCTTTGTGAAATTGCAGGCACCGGCAAGCCAAACCAAGGTGGTATTTTGTATCTTTCCATAGCCTTTGAAATCACATCACGTGTGGAACCATCTCAGTCACCTACTTGTAAAGTCAGTTTTAGTCCTTGCCCTTCTATACTAGCTATCATCCTTATCATTCAAGCCCACCTGACGTTTTCTTTATTATTTTACATTTATTGAGTGCCAGTGGGATGCTATATCCAAAGAAGCTGCTAAAAGTTGGTAACTAGTACTTGAATACAAATCTCCAACCCAGAGCTGCTAGAAATTCTGTTTATGATTCAATAAATGAGTTTTTTTGACTATCGCCCAAACTGTGCCCCAGCATGACCCGGGTGGACTAATCTTGCTAGGGGTACCATTTTTGGATGTCGTAAATCTAAGCTTCTGGCTATTTCTAGTCATTAAACATCCCATGGAACTTTTCATAACACTAAGGATTTTTAATCCCCAGCTTCTGGCCAAATTCCAACTGGTATAATTACATTGTGCTTATTGTACCTAAATTCTCACACAGAAGTATGAGAGACTCTTTTGTTGTATCATCTCCACAATTAAACTGTAATCTATGGAGTGTGCTGTATAGTTTTTAACACGTGAGAATGCAAGTGTATCTAAATCTATAAGTTGTATTATGAGTCAAACTCAATTCAGCCATTACCTATTTCTTCAGGGTCTTTGAAATAATTTGCATACTAAAATGCAGTCGATAAGTGCTAAATTTTATGTTGTCTTAAATCACAGGGAGTAGAAGCCAGGAGTTCACCATAAGAGCCTCTTTCCCTAACAACGGGAAAATAGATCCTGTTTGCCTGAATTTCATTATTGTTCACATGATTGTTTGGGAATTCGGTTTCAACTCAGAAACACACAAAATGTTACAGGCAACTTGAATTCATTAGGTTCTTTTGATTACATGGGACGTTAAGAGGAATGAAAGCCTGGTCTTCTAACACACCATACCCACATTAGTGAAGTTTTCAGTTTATAGTTATAGGGAGAAAAGAATACCAATTTTTCAAATGTCTGGTCACCTAACTTTCAAAAGATAAACAAAATGGTCTCACTGAGGAGTTCCTAAAACCTAAAAGGCCTTTAAATGGGCCAAGAGGAACAGCTGCTCTTGCCAGAGGAGGGTCTGGCAGACATCTAGTCTCAAGGTCAAGGGATGGGATGGAGAACCAAAAACACTGGCACCAGTCAAGGACAGCAGTGGAGGGCACTGTGATGGAGACTGCTAGCTTTTGCCAGTCTCAGCTTCACAGATAAAAAGGACTCAAGTTGTTCCCATAAAACAGTAATGGAAGGTACAGTGGAGCCAAGTGAGAGGGCTTTTGTTCTCCTTACTATTCAGGTGACCTAGCATCTCTTGGACAGTATGGGTCAATAACTGATCCTTTTCAGCAGGGGGATAGGAAATGTCCCTTACAAAACACCTAGACTTATTCTCTGATTGTTATTCCTATGCAGATGACTTCAGGATGTTCATGTGTCCAACCAGCTGTCCCAGGTGAGGCCTACATCTGCGTGGCCCACTAGGATGGAGAAGTCAAACCAGTGGAAAAGCACCTCCAAGAGAAAATATAATGGTGTCTCCTTGTAACCATTTTTAACTCTTACATCAAGAACACAGAACTTATGTATCCAACCTGCATCCCTTTACTACATGTGGAGCCTTGATTCTCTTCAGGTACAGGGACAATGAGAAACAGAAATTCTGGAGCCTTAAAATTTGGTTCATTTACAAATTTATTTTTCTCCTACTTAATTTTGTTTTATTACTATCAAAATAATATTCCTACATGACTAAACAGAACTCTAAATGGAATAAATCTCCAAATATTGATTGAACAGATTTCCTTCTGGTCAATAAGACAGTAAACAGCATGTCTCACCAAATTCAGAGGTAAGAGAGACTTGATCTAAACTAAGATAGCTTAGGAAAACAGAGATACAAATCTTTAAAGAATCAGTATATATTTGGTATTTTATTGTACATTTAATTCCAAGAATTTTCATCCTTCTCAAGAAAATATAACAAACTGTAAAACTATGAAAATGTATTTAGTGAAAGCCTAAGAGTTATACTCTCATTTAAGCTGTTTCCACTTTTTCCTCTTTTCAAATTTTGAAGCACTGTCTTTAAAACTGTTACATACCCAGAAGGGTTGGCAGAATTAGGACTAGAATAAAATAGGATACGATTTGTAAAATCATCTTCATATATTTGAATAAGGTATGCTTCCCCCTCTCAAAGTTACTCTGTAAAATGGCTCTTATAGCAGTTGTTAACACCATAGTGTGAATATGAGGCAATGTGCTATCTCCCTCAGTAATATTTGCATTTTGGATCTCATTTCTAATTGTGAAATGAAATAATCTGTTCCAGATAAAAGAATTTTAAGTTTAAGCCCAGAAATTATTTTTGAGCTCTATTTGATCACCTTTTTTGGGTAGCTTGAAGGGGAGACTCACAGAAAGTAGTTTTTCTTGAGAGAATATTCTCTTCCTGCCAATTTTGCTTTACAAAACTACATTGTTTTACATTATGTATGTTAATCAATGCACTTGGAGGCTGTAGGGAGCTGGAAGGACTTAGAGCTGGAAGGACTTTAAAGTTTGTCTAATCCAATCCCCTCATCCGGAGATTTTAAAATAATAAATCTACAGCTGTCTTTAAAATAATCTTTGATACAAACAACTCACTGCTTCATAATGATCTTCCTCTGTGTGAATCTCCATCAGTGACCTGATTAGTAACTGTTGCTAGTGTAGGTGTCTTTATATCTAGGCGTGTCCATTTGCACAAGCCCAGAGATACAGTCCTTGAAGTGATGCTACGAAACCACTCATATGGATTATGTGCTGTGAGTTGATTTCTCCGGTGGGTGGTAGATTTGCTTTAAGCAATGCATGATCTCTAATCTCATCTCCTTATTGGCCAGTAGTAAACATGTGTGCAACATCAGGCTGGAGTCAGGGATTAAACTGTGACCCTTGAAAGAGAGAAGTTGACAGGCCCACATGGGGAAGAACTCCTGATCTGAGCTTCATTAGCACAGTGCTCTAACCAAGGAGCTAACCAGCCACAGATACACACAAATAGCCACACACCCATTTTAAGATGAAATCGCTTAGCTATCATTGGCCCACTTTTCAGCAAATGAATGTTAACGCATTATCAAGTTTCCCAGCAATTATTCAAATCATTAAAGTGTACTAGATTTCTCTTTTTCTGTTACTGAAGAGTGAGTTGAGTTGTTGACTGGTGATGTGAATGAGTAACCTAAGGCGTGGGGTGGAATTTATTCCTATTATTAATAACAGACTTCATGTAGGCCCTGGCATGATCTACAAGGCTTAACACTCCAAAGCTAGAGATCACAATTTACCCATGACATGATGGAATTTGTTTTTTAATGAGTGTATTTCATCTTAACTCATGTTGTCATGTGGAGCCATGATGTCACCTAAATGTAGTTAAGTCATAAAAGGTGCCGTATTCTCCTACTAAAATATTATTAGCATTTTACTAGGCTCCTGTATCCTACAATAAGATGCAAACAGAGAATCCAGATTTCTACCTTTCTCCTTTTCTATGATAGAAATGAACTTAGTATGCTTTTAAGAAAAGACTACAATTGTATGATTACATAACAAAGACAATATTGTTCAGGATTTTGAGTGCAGAAATTCAGAAAATAAAATGGAAGCAACAAATAAATGTCTGAATACTAAAGAGCTTAAAATTTATCTACTTTATTTATAAATCACATGTGTTGAGTAAGAATATATCTTGAGGAGATACATGTAAGATCATCCCCAACTCTTAGTTTAGGACACTGGTGTCCCAATTTTTGTCGTTGTATTCAATTACAGTGCATTTCCCAAAAGGGACATATTAAGCCATATAGCACACAACATACAAGGAAGATGCCAGTAGTTTGCTAGAGATCCAGAAGCCCATAGCTATCTCACGAGGTCTGACCCAAAGCAGCCCTGAACAGGGCACTATATCATTTGATGAGGGTAGGACTGCTCCAAGACCTTCAGCAAGCTTCAAGCCCACAGAAAAGTGACCCAAATCTTCATTGCAGTAGATCTTTCTAGAGAGAAACCGATGCCAACTAATCATTCTGGAGGATAATTCCTGTGCTCTAGAAGATCCACCGTGCTCTGAGTCACTGGTGACAGCAGGCATCACAATGCTGGACTCCTTGTTACCAGACGGTCTAGAACACAATCTTACATGTAGTGAGTGCTTGGCAAAATTTGTTTATTTAAGAATATTGCATATTTAACAACTTAGTTGACATTATCACCATCTTCATTCACTTTTATTCCAAATGCACCAAGAGCCCAGCAGGAGCTGATCTCTTAGTACTTAATTAGTTTCCTGAGTCTATAAATAAGAGTGAGTCGTATAGCAAGCTTGGAAGCAGAAAGCAGATCTATTTGGGCTAGTATGCTAAATCTAGCTGATGGTTAATTGAATCCGTCCTCAGTATAAGCTGGGGGAAAGAGCTAAGTTCAACAGGTATGAAAAATACGGGCCAAGGATATTCAACAGCTTTCGATGTCCCTTGAATTCATTTCTATCAACGCAGCTTCATTATTTATAACTATTTGTTATAAGACTAGTCTCCAGATCCAAAAGGAGTGACTTTTAGCAGAAACAGAACAATACTAATGCCCATCAATTCATAACTAAAATCTGACCACTAAGCAAAATATGTTAGTTAATTTGTTTGCCATGCCCAATTTTAGCTGAAATTGTCCTGTTCACAGTTCCCTGCATGGGAAATTGCATTAGATTGTTTTGTGCGTGAGGATGTCCACTGATTCAGCCATCAGTGAAGACCATTGGCCAAGAAGGAACCAATAAATTATTTTCTCCTACATTTTTTCTAGGAAATGCATTCAGATGGTAGTGGTTGCTAGATCTGATGGATTGTGAATGGAGTCAGGATCAGTGACCATGCTGGGTCATGCCCAAAATAGCTAAGCTGAGAAACCCTCTCAAGAAGAGCCTGCTCTACTTTGAGTGGAGGTTTTCATGAAATCAAAATGCCTTGAAGAGAAAAGCAGTCCCCATAGCTTCCAGTGTCTAATCCCAGAAGCACTCAAACTCCTAAAAAAGAAAATCTTTCAGGCTAATTAAATGATAAAGGCCTTATATGTGGAGAGATAAAGATGAGTTTTGAAATTCAGGAAGAAATTAAATCCAAAAATCTAAAAAATTAAATTAATTTAGTGTTTCCCTTAAATAAACACATGAATGGATGTAATGTGATAACCACAGAGTACGCCAGCAATAATGATAACACCAAAGAAAATCAACATCTAATTTCGTAAAAGTTATTTGGGTGTTTAATTTATGTAAAAGTGTAATTTAGGTAAAAAAATTTAATTTATGTAAAAGTTACATAAAAAATAATTTATGTAACTATCTGTTAGTCCACTTCATCCTGCCCTGTAGTTTATTGGGCAACTAAAACTTCAGTGCCAAAATACTAGCCAACAGGATCTGGAATAACATTTGCAAATGTGCCAAGTTCTCCAAAACTTCTACACAGGAAAAACTTGTAAGGATAGGCATAGAAAACTATGCATTAAACTAAAAGCAGCCTTGTAAGTAATTACATTCCCACTTGCTCAGGGTGATAAATTACATTTGCTCATGCTTTTTATACTTTTTCTATGACTTATGAGAAGATTATAGGTAATCTTTTTGTTTCCATTGATACTAGTAAAGTTGCATCCAGGCCATACACGTCAGCCTGGAATAAAACAACTTTGAGTGTGATTTGGAGCCAAAACAGGTGGTGCGAGAATGTAGCAGCTAAGATGTTAGAAGATATGAAAAATCAGGAGAGCATGGGGTGGGTGAGTAGAGTAGAGAATCACTGAAGACCAGTTCATGCCACTGGTAGTGCAGCTGTGTGAAATAAAACTCAAGTGTGATCAAAATTGCAGTTGACGACTTGAAGACAAATGAAGGGCCAAGAGACAGACAGCTCATTGAGAAAGCTTGGCACCCACGAGTGTAGCCAGAGCCTTGTGCAAGGAAAATAGAATGCAGATGGGGAGAAAAGCAGCTGAGACATAGTAAGAGGACTGTAAACATCAAATCCATCAGATGAACTTCAAGGCATTGTAGTGGGCATGAGGCTATGGCTGTTGGGTTCAGAACTGGTCTTCTGGGAATCAAGCAAGGTTCCCACCATCCTCAGCATAACCATTACTTTCTTTCACAGTTCACATACCAGTGACCTTCTTTTCACCACCTTCCCAGTTAACTTGCAATTTGCTCCAACACTACCATCTAAAACTCAATCATCCCAGGCCAAAGGTCCTTTGTGGCCATGTATTCTTGCATAGTGATCATGGAGCTATCAATCTCCCAAACAAAGGATCATTTTCAACAAATCACCAAAATATACATTCTGTTGATATTTCTCTACCAATTCACAATTTTTTTGGAGGAGGTCATCTCTCCGTTGCTAGGACCTCTACCTTAGTCCATACCTTCATTCTGTCTAGTCTTGGACTGGCAAAGTCATATGTACTCAGTCTATTTTTTTAATGTAAAGCTGTTCCAATGACTTCCCAAGAGTTTTTTCCCTTTTAGAATTTTAAAATTTAAAGAGTTTTTTGTGGACAGCTAGTACAACTTTCCTCTCCTGTAGGAAATCTTGATCAGTCAGACTCAATCTTACTGTCAACTGTGGGAGACGAATTTCTAGAAAGTTGTTTTATAATATTGATTCACAAATAATTCTATTTGTCTATACTTCTATTTGTTGGAGAAACACACATAACACCTCTTTCTCGTAATAGTCTTTTATATATGTAAAGATGACAGTCCTTTCTTTAATCTTCTCTTCTACAGGTTAAATTATCCTGGTTCCTTCTCTCATTTAACTTGTCCATAATTTTCACTATGCTAGCCATCTTCTTCTGCACACACTCCATTCTGCCAATGCTCCTCTTCAAATGTGCTACCCAGACACAATATCCTGGTATAGGCAGGTATAGTCTCAATACTGAGAACCAGGAGATTGCAATTTCCCTGAAAAAATAGGTGTAGCTATTATAGCTTACTAAGATCTTGCTAGCTTTTTAATAGCTACAGTATACTCTAGGCTCACATTGAGTATGTCATCAACTAAAACCTCCAACTCTTTTTTCTTTTCTACATCATCAATACCTGTTATTTTTAATCTTCTGAAGATAACCATGTGGTTGAAGGAGGATTATGACAGTGTTCAAATATGACCCAAAAGAATAATGCAAAATCAATAGATGGACTTGTGCTGAACCCCAAAATTTAATTAATGACGGTCATCTTTTACCAAAGAATGCTAGATATCATTTGTTCAGCTTGTTTCCATCTTAATGGGGGCAAAGACAGTCCAGGAATTGGGGGAGAGGTAGAATGGCATGAGCACAGTGCAGGTGATAGGGATGTATCCGACAAATGGCAAGATTTTCAGTTGGATAGAATAAAACCATAAGGATTAGTAGGAAATGTCTGGAAAGCTAAACTTTGCCTTTATTCAGTAGGCCTTGGAGAGAAGATGATATTTGAGCAATTCAGTGATATAATAAGATAACTAATATTCATATAGCAAATAGATATTTTAAAGTAAATTCTTACAGATATTGTCTCCTTTAATCAGAACTCTGTTCTAGAAAGAGTGGTCCAATGGTGACAGGAAAGATGGAGTCAGGGCAGGTACAGGAAGAATCCAGAATCAGGAGAGGCCATCTGAGCTAACAAGGTTTTCAACAAAGAGAGAGTGAAGCCTTTAACCAGAAGAGTGGTGGCTAGAATAAAGAAAAAGAAAATCAAAAGGTAATTGACAATGAAGAAGAAGTAGCTGGATTTGGTCACTAACTGGATGTTGAAGCAACAAGGTAAAAGAAATCAATCATGACCACATAATTTTAATCTCAGTAACTAGGAAAATGGTATTTATCTTAATAATAGTATAGGGAAAACAGCAAAAGAAGCTGGGACTTTTTTTATGGAGTTGGAAAATGATGGATTGTTTTTGGACATAGGATTCTAGGCAGATTCTAAAACATGGATTCTAGCACAAAAAGGAAAATGAAGAAACAGAAATTGGGCAGTTATTATCAGCATTTTGAATAAAGTCAAGGCTAAAAGAGCAACAAGGGTGACTAGTTGCTTAGGCTCAGAGCATTGGGCTAGAGATTCCAAAATTTCTGCCCAAGGTTAGGATCATCTCTGGAATCTGGGCAGAGGCTTCTATTGGCTGAAGCTATAAAGACCTTTTGGATTGCAGAGACTGAATTTGACAATGAGAATGCGTAGGAGTATCTTCGGGAATAATAGCTTCAACCAGGATATATGGTAGCTGGTGTGAAAGTCAAATTGCAAGGCGTAAAGGAATGAGTGAGTGAAGAAGAATGTCACGCATGGAAGCAACTAACTCTAAAGGAATTTTGCACTAAAAGAGCAGGTGGGGGGCGGGGGAAGCAGAGAGAGAGGAAAAAAACAGAAGTTGAGGGAAGTAGTAAAGTCCAGAGAAAGTTTTTGGTCTGTATCTCTAGGTGATGGAAATAAAAACATCTGTAAACAGAGAGAAGGAACCAGTGGAAAACGGAAGCATTCATGAAATTTTGGGGTCCCAAAGTGGAAGGAAAGGATATAGAGGCACACAAACTGTGTCTAGGCCAAGAGCCCATTTGAAGTTGCATCCTCTCAGAGGAGGCCCAGGGCAGTCAGAGTGTTAGACTAAGAGTCCAAAGGCCAGCGTATTGGTCCTAATTCTACCCCCTTAGCCTGAAGGACTGAGACAAAAAAGGGAAGGGCCATTTTATTGGGAGACTAGGGCAAGTGCATGATCCGTGAAAGGCCTGGGGAGTGTGAGTCTTTGGTTCAAAGGGGATTAGGGGAAGACTGAGGTTTGGAAGATGTGGTCAAGGAAAGGAAACAAGTGTAAAGAATTGAAGGGGGTCATAGCGAAAAGTTAAATACAAAAGACAAAGCAAAATGCAAAGAAAATTTCTGAAATGATAGCTTAAAAAATTGTGTTTTCTGGCAAATTAATTTTGTGTGATTTATACATTTTGACTCTTTTGCCACTTATATGTGTTATTAGTTAAACCAAAATATTGAATAAAAATAAAGTAGTAATAAAACACAAACAGAGAGGCATTAGAAAGCAAGTGGCTCAGAAGATGACTGGGCCCCTTGAGTCCTCCTCTTAAAGAAGGAAAGTCTAGGTCCCTGGAGATGCAGAGGCCAAGGGCCCTTACCCTGTACTGGGCACGTCCGCCTTCCTCATAAATTTGAAGAGGCATTCGCAAGTATTTTTAGTGCTGATGATAGGATAACCATATAACTAAGCCTAGTGAAAACCATCATCTAGATTCATGAGCAATTGCCCCAATTATCCTAACTTACAGAACACTTACTCAAGTGCCAGGCACCGCTCAACACTATCTTATTTAATCCCCACCATAAGACCCTAGGAGAAAGGGCTGCGATTTTGCACATTTTACAGATGAACCAAAGTACAGAGTTATAATGTCACTTGCCTAAAGTCACTAAGCAAGGCAGTGGCAGAGCCAAGACTGACTCCCTAGCACATGCGTTTAACTGTCATATTATAGAGAAATTTCAAAATAGAGGCAAATTCTCAGCAAATGGTTTTATGTTTTTTCACTCAAAAGAAAATGCATGAATCATAATTTTTTTCTTGTACTATTTCACTTTGTTCAATTCTACAGCCCATCCTTCTCTGAATAAGTTCTGATATGCACTTGTGGTTTTAGAATCCTCCCTGGAAGAATGCGTTTGGGGGTCCAAGGTGGAAAAATTAAAATAAGATGGTAACTTCAAAACGTTGAACAAAGTTGTATAAAATCTCAGTGTTTTGAGATAGCAAATATTGAAAAACTTAGCAATAAAGTCCTAAAAATGTAATTGCAGCTTGGTAACACTATTAAATATGTATACTGTGGTCTTTTTGACAGTTGTATTAATCCTTTTACAAAGCCTTCAGAAGTTCCATCAGAGAAGTATGGATGCTGTTTTGATCTATTTATTACTCTTAAGTGTTCAGAGGACTGTCCCTATTTTCTAATTAACACTTTTAAAGATAAAAAGCCATGTATTAAATCAATCTGAATGATGGTTGTTTGTGAATCCCACAAGATAAGGCAATTTGCATGTTCACTTTGTACTTACAAACTAAATCTGCACATCTCCAAAGCAGCCCCTTATAATGTAAACCTTTTGTGAGTATTTGTAACTTGAAAGAAAGTTTGGCCTACTACAGAAGCACTGCCAATTATCTAAAGGGCTTCGTTACCAAACGTGATTAAGATAACAAAGATATTGGTTATTTCATATTGTTTGCTATAGAATTTGAGAAAATAACTTTTAAAACACTCAGGATTATAGATTATTACCTTTTTATGAGGAACTAACACAATTCATTTCCCCCAACAGTCAAATGCTTTCAAAACTAGCCAGTTGCCACTCACTTGGGGTAAAATTCCTTTGATATGAATTAGATTGCTTGCTGATGAAATGCACCTTTCAGCGACCTGTTTGAGTTTCAGCTGATGCTGTAGCACACTTCATGATGTGAATTCCAGCATTAGTGCTACATCACAGTGGTGATTTATTATTGGATTTTCAGTACTGATGAGTCAGTGCTGTAAGATGTTTACCAAGTTAGACTTTCAAGAACAATGGCACTGCTCTCATTAAATAGAAGCCTTTGTTCTCGATACAGGCTATCATTTCCACGTGGTTATGGTGTGGTGTGTTCACACGTGGGGCACTCATCAGATAGGGTTCCTTTGCTTTTGCAGGATCTGTCTTCCTTGGGCTTTATGTGCTCAATCAACTTTGAAACCGTGTGTAAAAGCCCCAGTCTTCAAAATTCAAAAAAGGATCCTTTTTCTTTTCTAAACAGTTCAACCTGTGCTTTCGCTTTGCCAAATAAGTCATGAAACCAGAAATATCATGTTGGCTAGCAAAAATGGTATCAGATTTTTTTTTCTAAACAAAATAAAAACCAATGCCTTACATCAATTGACCTCTCTTGAATGGCTCTATAAAAGGTAAGATCTGAAAAAAGGTATTGGGACACTGGGTTCTGGGATGGTGAGAATATGATGCTGACTTTTCCTGGGGAATAGGCAGAGGATTTTTTTTATTTCTTTATTCAACAAATATTTATTGACCATCCACTGCATGCCAGGTGCTATTTATTGTTATAGGTACTGAAGATATGAATGTAAACATGAAATCCTTACCTTCACAGAGCTTACTTTCTAGAAAAGAAGATAGGCATAAAACCAATAACACAATAAATATATAAAATAATGTCAGCTCATAATTTCTATAGGTGTTAGATATGTCCACTAAAATTGAAGAGCTTTAAACTTCAGCGAAGTGAACTAAGGCTTGCTTATCCCAAGACCAATACTGAGCTTATTTTAACAAGAAGTTTCAGGCCGGCCCCATGGCCTAGCGGTTAAGTGCGCGCGCTCCGCTACTGGCAGCTCGGGTTCAGATCCCAGGTGCGCACCAATGCACCACTTCTCCAGCCATGCTGAGGCCCGTCCCACATACAGCAACTAGAAGGATGTGCAACTATGACATACGACTATCTACTGGGGCTTCAGGGAAAAAAAAAGGAGGAGGATTGGCAATAGATGTTAGCTCAGAGCTGCTCTTCCTCAGCAAAAAGAGGAGGATTAGCATGGATGTTAGCTCAGGGCTGATCTTCCTCACAAAAAAAAAAACAAGAAGTTTCTTTTATAATACATCTTTAATACAGCAACTGCTTCTTAGGAGCCTATGCACAGTTTTATATTTTAGGTTCAGTTATAAATTCTACCTAATCATCATAGCACTTTCTGGCACTTTCTATTCTGAATCTAAATTGAAATGATCAGAGGGTGCATCATTGCTGACTATTCTGGGCATGTTTAGTTTTAGTAAGCCACTCCATAGAAAAAACAACTAGTCAATCTTTTTAAGGCCTCACCTATCACCATTATTGGGTGATTAACAAAATTATACTATTTTTCTTTATTATGCCATAATTATAATGAGACTAAATATGGACAAATAAAACCTATCAGCAACTCAAGTCCTACAGCAATGGATCTCAGCATTAGTCTTTTGTTCCCACTGCAAAACATGTGGCAAATGATGTTCACACATGGGACGTAGTTTCATGAACGTTTAAGGATTTATGTAATCCCTAGGACATTAGCTATACCTCCACCCCTTCTCATTCACTCAAGAATGCAAATGGGAATATCAGTGAGACACAGTGAAATTATTATAGGAATAACCTTGAGTCCTCTGCTCTAATTTATTTTTAAGTCAATCAGTTGAAAATGATTAATCACAAATTACTTATGAACCACGTCCCAAAGAATCACAACAAGCATGCACACCACAACAGTGCATTTAGAACCATTGACCTAGATAGACTAAATTCTTCTAAAGTTAGATAATCATATGTGCTCTGAATTTTTAGAAATTCATTATGTAGTCAAATACCGATATCCAAAGCCAACTGGTGCCATAATTTAAGTACTTCATTTGCTTTATTACTATAGTTTTCTCCTACTTGGCTTCCTTTCTGTCTTCCATATGAAAGTTGTTATGGTAGAGGGGGTGGGATAGTTGGTTAGCACTCCCTAAAGCAAGTCCTTCCATTGCCCTGCAGTCTCTGTGTCTCTCAGACCACCACTGATAAGGTGTTGAAAAGTGGAAGTAGTTAGCTCAGGTTGACTGTTCCTGCAGCCAGGCTGGGAGCAGTCACTTCAATGGAAAGCTGCAAGGTCCCTGCCAGCTCCTCTGGTCCACAGATGTCTCAGGATGCAGCCCCACCCTTTCTTGGTTGCAGAAGTGAGATTTGCAAATGATCATCGCACCAGAGTTGTAACCGACCTTAAGGTGTACTTCTACAACAGTAGGAAACTTATTTTTTAATGTTTGATACACTCAAAAAATTTTAGGAAGAATTCCTTCCTTTCCAATTCAGATGGGAACGTTTTGCTCTTTCTGTGAATGAACCCTTTGCTTACTTGGGGGTAAATATGGTTTTACATACCCTAAGTTGAAGCATAAATCCATCTGAAAATGGAAAATGAAAGCACACTTCCCTTCTCATTAAATTCCATTATACCAAAAGAAAGATCTCAGTATAACTGTAACAGGATCTAAGCAGAGCTGTAAACCAGAAGCACAGGACTGCCTTGTAAACAGCACAGCATGAGAACACTTGGGAAGGTCTGTCTTTCCATTCTGACTCCATCAGCAGTTGCTGTGTGAAGTCAAATCTGTACATTACATTAGTTGCTTAAACCCAAATAGTATGGCTGTGTAGCCTTGTAGGAGTTTTTTAAATTATTGTGAGACAGGAAACATGTTTGATAGAAAATGAAATCATTAAGTCTGATTTCTATAGAATAATGTGACTGCTCTTTGATAGGCAGCATTGTTGCAGCTTTATTTTCCTACATTTTAGTGAATAAATGAAAACTTTGTAGAATTTAGGAGGTCCATGGGCATTCAGAAACACTTTGGCTCAAAGGCCAATTTTAAAAATTCAACAAGGAGAAGGGAAGTATGAAAGAAGGAAAAAGCGAGCCATAAAAGAAAAGAAGAGAAAATAAAGACATAGAATGGAAGGAAGCAAAAACTGAATAAGGAGAGAAGGAAGGAAGGACAGATGGAAGGGAGGAAGGGAGGGAGGGAGAGAGGAGACTAAAGAGAAGGCTAGAATAAAATGGAAGTCAAGTGTACTGACAATGCAGTTAGTTCAGCACACTGAACATTCAGAGTAGATCAGCAAAAAGTTAGAAAGCTCAGGTGTTTTCGTAATTGTGATACACTGGGAAAATTCACACCGTTAAATGAGCCTCAAATTCTCACTTCTACCTGTGTGATACAGAAACACACTGTTAGTACACGGAGTTATAATCAAAAAGATGCCAAAATGAGCGCATGAGTTTGGAAGACGCGTGAGATCCTTCTGTCTTGTGCTCCTCTAATACTGACTCATAGAATTTGTACATTTATATTTTATATGCTATTAATAGGGCACATTTCTTGTGTGTTTTGATTGAATAACTTTAAAAACATGCCACTTTTATTTTTATGAGAAAATTATTTTTAAAACATGATAAAGATTCAGCATTAATTTTTTCTCATGGAGAAATAGTTTAAAGGTTAAATGTTCAAATTCAGCCCAGGATCCTAGGGATCAGAAGTCAGCAAAATGCTGAGATAATGATGCAGAACTAGAAAAAGGGAAACCATTTGCACGAAGGCTAGGATACAGGTCTTGGAAAGACAGCCTAAGATACTGCAGAAGAAGACATAAAACTGAAGAAGATATTCGGTACCCTTTACCATGTAGATGTAAAATAACAAACCTAACTGCCGTGTTTTAGGTTAACTATATTATAGGAGCATTTGCTTCATGAACTTGCTATTTACAAAAGGACATGCCATATCTGAATGTCTGTAAAAGAAAATCATCCTATTAATTACAAACTTATTTTGTACTGAAAATCTTTGGTTCCACTGTAAATGTTTTTGTTAACGGAGACAACATTGGAGAAAACTTTTCCATCTCCATAATATTAGTTTATACTGACCACATGGTTAGAAGTCAAGATTTCTAAGATCTTTGCCTACCACATATACATGTTTCTATTTCTACAAATGTAAATTATTTATTCCTTTGGATCTTCATTCATCAATCTTGAGATGGAGAAAATATAGAAAATGTATGTATTATGGATTTGCTTGTCTGCACTCTATCATAGAGCAATCCTTACCCACATTTAAAGATTTATTTAAAGAGAATTTAAATACAAACAGATTCATATGCACATGCATACATCATGGAAGAAAGGGAAAAGGAGGAAATGTTACAAGACTTCCTTTCTAATCTTTTCTACAAAGCACCACTTCTTACATGTATAGTGTTCAGGGCATTCTTTCTTAGATATTCTTTCTTTTATCAGTGCAGTACATTGAGAGCAAATGATGCTGTATTTATAATATTCGTGATTTTTTCTTGGTGTTTATTCCTGCTTGACTACAAAGTTACTAGATCAGCAATATGTGGGCTGCTCACACTGTTCAAAAGTAGTTAAGTCCAAATGATCAAAGGAAGTATAAATTTAGGACAAAGGTGGATGCTGTTATATGAGGGGCACATGACAGGACTTCAGGGGTGGCAAGGAGGGCGAAAGGGAAGCGATGCTGTGCTTCTTTTAACCTGGTTTCTTAATACATCTTTGCACAATTTATTCCCTTCTAACCTTTAAATGCACATGTAAATCCTCTGAGGGCTAAGTAACGTCATTCCTCTTTTGTGGTACTTTATTGTTAGGCACATATACCGCTTTGCCGAAAATTCTCCATTACTCCTTCTTCACTAAGTAACAACAAACGGTGAGGGTTAGTTCTGCATCAGCACTTCAATTTCCTCATGAAAAATTGGCCTTCTTTCTTTTTGGTTTGTGAGCACCCAGGCCAATATCATTCATGTCTTGTTATACAACAAAAGGAAATAAAGGCGACTTGAACAGTAATCTGGCTTCGCTTGCTTATTCTGGGTACTATTTTGATCTGTACAACTCACTATGGGCATTGTTTTCTTGTGTCCCTATAAATGGCAGAATAAGGCAACTGAATATGTCAATCTCCTGGCTTTAGCTCTTTACCAAATCTGCTGTGACGTTTAGCCAAATATCCTTACCAGTTTACGGAATGACATGCGCCCTTGCTAAGAAAATTCTTACCATCCCCTTCCATCTCATTTTCTCTTAAACCTATACACAAACCACGGCTGGCTAACGGACAAAGAAAGCATTTTTCTTTGCATGCCAATGATTGCTGAGTTCCCGGTTGCATCTTTAAAGGGCATCTGTACACTGGCATCCCAAGTACTTCCCTATGGAGGGTTATAAAAGTCTGGCTACCACCAGCACCGTGTCCTAACCCTGCATATGAGTGTCATATCTCGAGAACAGGTGCTGGGACCAAAGACAGGGACATCAGCTTTTTTCATGAGTTTATAAGAATTTGAGGCAGGTTTGAGGAAAATGTTGAGAGTCGTTGAATTGATAAATGTCAAATAAGTGGGGAAAGCAACTGAGTTGTCTCCGCATTGATCTGTCATCAATGGAGCTGTAGATCAGACGGCAACATGATAATTTTTAGCACAGCTCTTGTCTTCCTCTGCTCAAAAGCACCAAACGAAGCGCCCATTTGCTGACTAGAAATTCAAGTTGAGGTCGACTGATGATGCAGTGCAAAGAAGCCTGTTCTGTTCCTCTGCTCAAGAATAAGCCAAGCCAACCTTCACCTTTAAATAGCTCCATATTTAATTATGCGATATTTAGAAATAAAGTTCAGTCACGGTTCACAAATAATTTGTTCCCACCTAAGACAGACAGCAAAAAAATAAAAAGATTTAGGAATCAGTAACTCCTCCTCCCCGCCCCCCACAAAAAAACGACACTCAGTGCCAGGTTGCAATGTAGAATAAGCATTTATTTAAAAGAAAATTATAATAGATTAAACTAACTATAACGAAAATACACTAAAAATTTTTAAAGGGTCATATTATTTTTCTATTTCACCATAAAATTGTAGGAAGTTATGGATTAACTTAAGCAAACATAAAAAAAAAAAAAAGCTGAACCCAAAGAAAGTACAGTAGCTACTTTCTTGAAAACAAAACAATCTTTTCGTTCCTGCCATTTGTCTGAATTCTTCCTCCGGGCAAGCTGGACCGCTGCACTAGTAGGTTTTTTAGTCATGGGTTGTAAGCCCCACCTGGCTAGATTTGTTTAGCAGACAGCTGGCAGAATTAAATAAAAAGAATGGGACACAAAATGCTGCCAAAAAAAAAGCTGAGAGAATACTTTTTGGATGTTTTAGCCTTTTGGAGGTTTACGGTTTTCTCTCTACTTTTTTTCTTGCCTATATTCACATATTACGTGAATATATCTTGTAGATATTTTCTCTCAATTATAACACTATGGCTGAGGTAAAAATGCAGCATAAATGAAAACATCAAGTAAGCGTGTCTTGAATGACTTTTTTTTAGTTAAAAATACCAATTTGCAGTCCCCAAGAATGACATCAGTTTTAAATTAGCATTTTTTTATTTCTACATTTTCTTTGCTATTTTTTAAAGCCAATAAAATAGATTTTCTTCATCTGGAATGTTCTTTCCAGCTTAAAGATAAGAAGGAGTCTAAATTGTGGGAATGGCATCCTTCTGCATCTGTTTCTCTCACAAACCTATCAAATATCTAATTTTTGGCATGACTGCTGGCTCCGACAGGGGGATGACATAAACCAGCTTTGTGGTTACATGTTTCACTTTTAATCTCATGGAAATAAAAATCAGCACTGAAATGTCCCTTTACATGTGACAATTTGGGACTCTTTTCCAAAAGCCCAGGCAGAGGGGCGTTAACCTGGTTAAGCTTAACACACAGCATATGCAGAAGTGTCATGCATTTTTATGCTAAAAGGCACAAGGCAAACCTGCCTTCTTCTTTAGAGCTTTCTTCCCATTAGAGGCACGGACTACAGACAGTGAGAACTGTGTGACTCAGTGGCAGCATGTTACCAAAGAATGACAGAAAAAGCATCCCAGATTGAGGAGATGAAGTAGCTCACTTAATAACCACACATTTTCTGGGTGTTTTGTCTCTTTCCATAAATGCGGCAGGACTAGTGGAATATTTCAGCCATCGTGGGTTCACTACTTTAGTATGGGGAGAATCCAGCTTTTCACTAAACACAGTAAATATAGTATGGAAGGCTCAAAAAAACCAAAATGGTTTGGACATGATCCTGATTGGAGGAACTCCATGAAAATAGATTCCAACTGCTTATAAATGAGCAAGATGGAGGGGGTGTGCTGGTTTTACAGACAGCATGGGGGAGAACCGTTAATGCTGATAGCCCAGCTAGCACCTAGGAAATGACAATGATTTACCACTACAGCAAATGAAAACTACTCAGTAGTTCAAATCTATTTAGACAGCCCATGGAAATGTTCTGAATATTAAGGACCAGGCCAGGAAACAAACTCTTTAATTCATTACCTAATACTTGCTTTCCAGAGCAAAGCCTGACTTGGCCCCTCTCCACCCAGCCTATACATCTCTCCATGCAGTGTAGACTTTATGGAGCCAGGCATGATCTGTTCATTGCAGTGGCCTGAGTCTCCCTAAGCACTGATATCAATATCATACATTTCAAATACAAGGAAGGTCTGGGCAGGCTTAATCCCCCAGGCCCAAGTAAACCGAGTGTGGTCTCTAGGGAGGCTGTTGGCATAGAGCAAAAAGACAGTGTTACTGTATATGCTTTCACATGGTTAGCAAACTGGGTCCCCATCAAAGACTAAGAAAACAGACATGGTGAAGAGGGAGGACTGAGGTCACTCTAGGTTTCTGTCTGACTCTTAAGACAATCCAATCTTGGCCGTCATCTGACAGTGTTCTATTTAGTTTGATAGATACAATTACATCTATCTAGCCAGATAATTACAGTACTGTGCATCTTCCATGTATCGGTGGCTTAGCAGAGTTAAAAGCTATAAAATCCTTTTGTGTGTGCTATGGGGCTTCTCTTTTCTTCCCTAATACAGATTTCCTCTCCCCCTCTCCCCCTGTACAAGGAAAAGAAAAGGGAAAGAAGTCCCTGTAAATCGTAGATTCTGATTCTGAATTATTTTGTAAACGTTTCATGTGAATCCATCAAGTCTGTCCTAGATCAACTTGCATCCTAGCCAACTTCTTTACTAAAGAAAATTGATTCTTGTTTACTTCTTTCAGTAAGGAGAATCATGATGAATTTTAATAGGATGACCCCCTACTGTTAGAAAATCTCCCTCCTTTGGCTGTAGGAGCTTTGAAATTTGTAAATCAGAAATAAGCCTGGATTTTTTAGAAATATTTTTTAGACAAAAATAAAAGATCTCTACAAATTTCAAGCTCAATCTTAATAATTGCTCAAAAGTCATATTTTTTCTTGTTGTCATCACCCCAATGAGCAGTACATTATTCTGATACTTTGCTAAAAGACCCTTTAATTTCAAACTGACCTTCAGTTTTTAACGGAATTGCCCACCACCAAGCAATATATTATTTCTGGATGAAAATTAATATCGTCCCTTACTATTTTAGCACATGAGCATTTAATTGGGGATGGTGTAGACTACTTGGTAAAATGAATACTCCTGGGAGAGGAAAAAAAAAGTAGTTCTCTAAATGTTAATTCTATTCATTGAAATCTATGAGAGAAAAAGTTTATTATTTTGGATAAAGGTAATTATATCGCTATGGGAATACTGCAGTATAGGTTCCATAGATATTATTCGAGACATCATAATATCTCATATTTAGCAACAGAAGATGTACTCTGTTATTTGCTGGATCAAAAGATACTACATATTCTTGGGAAGATAATTTATTTTTAAAAATTTCTAGAGTTAAATTTATAACATAACCAAAGATTGCTAATTTCTTCCACTACCTAGAGTTTCAAGTCACTAATTTTACTAATCTATTAAATGTATGTTTTCTATGCTTGAGGAACCAAAGAAATCAGCAGAATTTGTGTATTTGTCCAGGGATCAATTTCCTGGGGGTGAACTGTAACCAGCTTCTTTGTGGAATGGAGCGATCACCGGGTACCAGTAACACTACACTACAATGTGTAGAGGGGGAAACGAAGGCTAGCTCATCTGAAGGAAGCTACAGGGGAATTTTAGAGCAGCAGAATGCAATTATCCGAGTTGGAATTGTTCCAGGACACAAAAAGCGAACTCTAAAGGTGGGTGAATTGAATAGAATTCCTCCTCACTTGCAGGACAAGCAACCACATCCCTTGACAAGACTGGTGCTTGTTCTATTTACTTGCCTTTACTTTGTGAATACGACTGGCCAACTGCTGGCCACTGTCATAGGAAATGGAGTGTGTAGACCATTTGATCAGAATGGGGGGCATCAGATCTACTAACAGGCACCCTACACTCTTCAGCTATTGAAAAAGTGAAAGAAGAATATTTTTTGAATCTATTTCAAGATACAATGCATTTGTTGACCAGGTACTCAGGAAGACTATTTTCCAGCCCCTCTTGTATCTAAGAGGGACCAATGGAATGTGGGCAGAAATATATACTCGACTTCTGGCTGGGCCATAAAACACCACTTGGTCTCTCAATTTCTCTCTCTCTCTCTTTCACATACACACACATGCACACACTTATTCATCTGGAAGTGAGGTACTAGAAGATGGTGGATTAAATGAGTTCAAATCTCCTAGTCCCCAAGTCTCTGCTGGAAGAACAGCTGCCCAGAAGAGCAACTCAAGCTACATCAGACTATGTCACAAACCAGAAAAAAAGCTTTCATTGTGTTAAGATTTGGAAGTTTTTGTTACAGCAGCTACAGATATCTTGACTAATATAACATCCATGATAGAAATGGAATTCCTTTGAATTCCAGAATTGAGAAAGTTGAAAAGTCACTCCACAAAGCGAGAATGTGATAACAGGGACATTTTCAATTGCTGCTTGTGCGTGTAAAATTTATACTAGTGTTCTGAGGGGAAAAAATAGGCAAAATATATTAAGCTATAAGAACTTTACATAATTCTTATGCTTTGACATAGTAATTCCACTTCCAGAATCTATCCTTGAGGAAAAATCAAAACTAGTGACCGAGATTTTTGTTCCTCAGAATATTGGTTATGATAATGAAATTATTATACAGCATTAATGTCAACAACAGAGGGATAGTCAACAAAACTTTGGTTATACCTTTATTAGGAAATATTATGCAGTCATTTAAAATTATATATGCAGTGAATATTTTAGTCATTGATTTATTCAATAAACTAAGGTTTATTGAGCACCTATTGTGCTAGGACTTACTCTAGAGGATGTAACAAAGAACAACACAAAAAAAGGTTCCCTGCTCTTATGATGTGTATATTTTTGATGGGTAAGACATACAATTTATAATAGACAAACAAAATAATTGATACTAGTAACAAACTGGGAAAATGCTCTTCTGAGAGTTTTTAAGTAAAAACATTTAACATATAGGAACTGTATATACACCACACACACAGGCACACCAACACACACACACATACCCCACATACAGAGTTAGAAAAAGTCTGGAGAGAAAAATAGTAAAATTCTAACATATGCATATGCAATTTTTCTAATTATGATCAACTCAAAGTCCATGAAACATATAAATTAGTTGCATTGCTGATGTATGAATTTGAAATATTAAGTGTAGAGCACTGGTGTGGAGGGATCAATTTACATAGAGTACAAATGTAATTGGGCAGCCAACCAGCAGCCGCTTCTTAAAATGATTTTATTGTTATAAATCAAGTAACACTCTGCAAAGTGATTTAAATTATTTAAAAGAAAACACTATTTCTTTTTTAAAAATTCTTGAAAAGAACAGAAAGGGCAATGGGTTTGGATAGAAACCAGTTGCTAGTGCTGATAATGGATGTGGAAAGAATGTAGCAAGTCTAGAACAGTAATTGAGTGATGGTTCTTATGGAAATTGAGGCCTGATGAATGGGTTCATCATTTCCCCACTCTGGAAGTAACACAAAGTAACTCATGAAACTTTTTCGGCTTGTACTCCAGAGAATGCCAAAAATTACTTATCAACTGAAAATTTAAAGAATCACTAGGGCTCTGAAGTGGACACAAATTTTCCATTATAATTTACCGCATTTTCAGGGCAACCTATATGCTATGGTGGGATGGGTTCACATGTTAGTTTTTCAAGTGCTCAGTATGTCCACTCACAAATGTCGAGTGTCTACTGCATGCCATACTGTCAACAGTGATTATTTCTGGGCTGCAGAACTAAGGATTATTTTTGTTTTAGTCTTCATACATTTCTGCTTTCTTAAATATTTTCTAAAGAGAGTATGCCTTGCTTTAAAAATTAAATAAAAGCAAAAATAAATAAACACACACTTATTCACATAAACACAAGTGTGTTGCTGTCTCCTTGCTCATTGGGTTTGTAAATGAGAACTTTTTAGCCATGGCTGAGACTCCTTCTTCCATTGTAACACCACCTTGTATCTGCATAGGTGGAAGTACCATCAGTAGTTTCAATTTGTCGGCCATGATAATCACAATAGGCCATCACTTGGCAGGTGAGCTTACGTAATGCCTTTGGGTTTCATGCCACACCCTTCAAAGACACAAATCACAAAGATACTGGGCCCCCTGAAAGGCTGACCCCCTCCACAAAATCCATTCACGCTCATCTATTCATCGTTTATTAGAACCCCACACCTTCAAGTGAAGCCTGCAGAGCAGATAGCATTTCAGAAGCAGCATATTTCCACAGAGATGGGAAAGAGAGCTTGTTCTTAACTGATCTCAAGGAAAAATCTTCAGGCATTATGCACATAGGCGGAAGGGTCTGCAGCCCTGGATGTATCCCACCAGAACTAACTCTCTTGGCAACAGAGGAGAGCTCTGAATCAGACGGTTGGAAGGAATCTAAGTAAGACATCTAGTCCATCACCCTGCCTCCAGGCAATTTTCCAGGCAGATGGGTATTTATCCTGTTCTTAAAGCTCTCCACTGATCTGAGGGAAAAAGACAAGGGTATTTATATCCATGATGTTTTCTTACCAAATGTGTAATATTTGCCACCCACACCATCTGCAGCAGTTCAGAATGTAGTAAGATTGAAAGTTAAACTCATTGATCTCAGGAAAGATAATGAAATAAAAATATTTTACATTATATAATTTTCCTCAAAGCTTTTGATGAAGAATTCATAAAATGGCATCAGAGTTTAGGCCAAAAAAATGAAGCCTTTTCTTGACAATTGATGATCATTGCAATTTTCAGAATGCAAATAGGAAAACTCAGTTGCTTGTTGTTGCTCTTAGCATGGTTGTGCAGAAGTTAAGACCAAGGTCGTAGGCTTACTCTCTGGGCAGGTCATTTAGCTATACTTTGTTCCATGACTTTTAACCACAGCTCACCTGTCTCTCACATATACATCCTTAGTATAAGGTGTATATTTACATTATACTGTAAGAGAATACGGATAAATTATCAAAAATTCATTTTTTTGAGTGGGAGGAGGTATCCTTTATCTGTCCCTCCAGTTACGAGCATCATCATTTTTGATGAAATAAACCTAACTCTTTGTTTAGTGTTTGGATACAGAAATGAAATTTGAAGATCTCCTGGCTAAATTTTATAAAGAGCTACCCAAACCCCAATCCCTTAATCCTTTTATCCGCACACCCTGTTTCTTCAGATTTTGGAACTTGAGCTGTTGAAGATTCACAGGTCACTTTTCCTGATGCTCCATGTACTGACTGTGCCTAGCAACTCCAGTGATTGTATCGCCATGTGGCACACCCTGGGCTTGTTTCTCTGATACCCTTGTTCTTGAACTGGCATCAGCATAACAAACAAATAGTCAGGTATTTGTCCTCGACATTTGCTGGTGGGGAGTGATGCTACCTCCACCCAGAGACCACGGTTGGCCCTAGTATGTGTGCAGGAGCATGGTCAGGCCAATGAATGTGAGATAGATCTATAAGAAACCCCACACTGTGAGCAAGCCTACAGGCAAACCATAGACAACCCAATCTCCAGCATCTAGTCCTTAGTTCCAGGTGTCACGTTAAGTGACTCCATCCTAAGAATTTCTCTGGGATCATTGCTAGAGGCAGTGGACACAGTAAGGTCTATTTCTTTAGGAAACTTCCTTCTCAAAAGCTATTCCCTACTGAGAGTAACTGTGGCATTTAGAGCTTACCTTGGAATGACTGCAGCCCAAGTCTTGTTGAAGAAACCATGATTTCAGACATGAGTCACTCAAAAGAGTTT
Organism: Ceratotherium simum simum; assembly: GCF_057802395.1. Lineage (NCBI taxonomy): Eukaryota > Metazoa > Chordata > Mammalia > Perissodactyla > Rhinocerotidae > Ceratotherium > Ceratotherium simum. Next base: position 26,725,337 of record NC_141908.1, read on the forward strand.
TACAGGATTTATTCTCTCTAATACCGAAAGCTGGTGAAAATGGCCCAACTTAGTTATGTACTGAGTATGTATAAAATGATCAAACAAAGTTATGGTAAAACTTTTCTGCATAAGTCATCTTTCTATTCCAAAAAACAGATAGGGAATTAAGTAATGGAGAATCAACTATACTAGTATAGTAGAAAGAGAATCATCCCTGTAGTCTAGAGACCAGAAGTCCAGCTGTGTCCTACCACTTGACACTGGTATAAAGCGGGTATAAATTTACATACATATAAGACACAATTCTAGAACTTTTCTAAGATAACCAAAGTCCGTGATGCCCTGGCCATATGGCAAACTGGGAGCTCTCAATAGGGAGGATAGAGTGAGCCAAGAAAGGCAAGGTAGGGGCTGGGGCATTCTATGCTCAGTCCATTGAGATAGTAAACCCAAGACTAGTCCAAGCCAGCATGAATATCTGAAATTTCTGATCAAAGGGTAAGACAGTGCAGCACATTTTCTGGGGGAAAGTCATTCCTGGCATCTAACAGTGCTTGAGTTGTTATTCAAAGAGGTCGTTGGACAAAATACTAGAAATAGTCTGGCCCCAGTCCACTGGCTGGCAGGATCTTGGGAAAGAGGAAGGAGCAGGGCCCAGCCGACTGGGTGGGAGACAAGCTGGCTTCTAGTTCCAAAGAGGAATGACAAAGGGAACCAGGACTCAGGAATCAACCCAGGTCACAGCTAGATTAGAAAATGAGTCACACTTGAAGGGAGAACAGTGGAGAGGCTGAGGTCTGCCTGATTCCTACAGCTAGGCAGCATCCTCTACTGAATCTCTACCATGTGTGTACTGTGCTAGGCAATATCACCAACATACTTCATTCATTTCTTATAAGAACTCTCAGAGGCAGCCATTGCTACCAAAAAATCCTCCTTGGACAAAGAGCTCTCTGGCTAAATATATAGCTTGGAAGATGTTGCAGGCTATCACCACTCCCTCTACCCTTATCAGACTCTTAGAAAATCTCAAAGCACATTCAAAGCTCTGAGATGTCCTGTATTAAAGAAAATGTTTTCATTTGTTTATTAACCTGGAATTTCCAATGAAATCACCTGCCCATCACCGCAACAAATATGCCTATATACTTGTTCTTTCAGAAACACTTACAATCTTCTTTCCGACCTAGTGTTCTAAGGAATGGACTCCGAACATTACTGAGAAATGCATGTGCTTTGTAACACAAAGCATTAAACAGATGTAAAATGTTATTACTGTGGCCAATTTGTGCTGGTGGAAAGGAGTAAGATGGCGGTGTCAGAAGCCATTAGTGAAATAGTGGTGCTCAAGTTTGGATCAGTATAGATCTACCAAGACAACAATCTTATGTGGCTGAAGGTATAAATCTCTGGCATGATATAGACCACAGATGGGGGATACATTGGGGTTTATAAAAAATATACAAAGTGAATGAATGAATGGGAAAGAGTAGAAACAATATCGTATATTCCATCCCTGCAGAATAAATTTTCCTTTGGGGAGACAATAAATTCCTCCCACTCTGCCCAAATGGTGGCATAGTTCTGCCAGGATGGGCCTACCATCATAATTATGAACTCAGAGAGTATTTGCTCTAAAAGTGTCTTTTTCTGCCAGCCTCTTCCAAACAGAGAGTATTTCCTTACAGGGACTGTGGGGTTTCTACTGCCTCTCTATCCTCAAATCAGTAACCAGCCCCAGTGTCATTGCCTCTAAGGAAGAATTAGGTCCTGGGCAGTTGGGTGTATATATTTGTTGGGGTGGGAGAGGAGGAGGGAAGATGGTCTCATAGGAAATTCTGGATTAAAAAACTAACCAAACAAACCAAAAAAACATTTTAATAAGGAGCTCCTCAGAGCCTTTAGCATGTTAATGTGCACTGTGGTTTTCTAAGAACAGGTCAAGGAGGAGTGGACATACTATGTAGCCTTTTCTAAGCTGTAAATTCTTCCACAAAACTCTATGTCCATGGAGCATTTTGGGGGAGATGCTGCACTGGTTTATTTAACTTTCCCTAGTGTGCTTAGCCATTGCTACCTCTAAAGGTTATGATAATGAATAAGACAATGTGAGTAATATTCCCTAGCATAGTCATACATAGCAGAGCTTTGAAAAATAATTCCTTAAAAACCTGCAGGAATTGGGGAGGCATTATTATCCCCATTATGTGAATGGGAAAACAGAGATTCACAGGAGCTGAGTGACTTCTCTTCAGTCAAACAGCTAAGCCCATGGCTTCTGCCTCCAAATCAAAAAAGCTCTCCCTGGGCCACTGCTTCTGGCCCCTGGGCAGCTCTCAGCCCATAACTACATCATTGCCCACCATGATGTTACATCCACCCAGAAATCAACTTTGCACGAAGCACTCTGAGTAAACAAAGTGGGGGTCTCACATTTGTGAATTCAATTCTTTCAAGGGCTTGCGATCAGAAAACATGTGCTATCCAATTTTTCCCACACATGCTACTTCTTAGCTGGCCTATCACTAGGGGCCTGTGCAGTGTGGTCTGTTTGAGGCCAATAATCATATCACCATTGTAATGAGTGGCAAATCCTATGTAATTTACACATTAAAAGGAGGCTGAGATGCATGGAAAAACCCAGCCTCCATTTGTCTAATGAAATTAAAGCTCTTAGCCAAATACTGGTGCTGAAAAGAGATGTTTGGGAAGGGCTCTCTCTCTCTCGCCCCTGCCTCTGAAGAAGAGGATGAGTGTTCTTTATTCATGATCCCGCCTCTACCTAAATCACTCCCACAATGGGATCTCTAAACCAAGGGGCCCTGTCTGGGAGCGTGATTTACGCATAGCTGAGGCCAGGAGGGGCTTACAAAGGCATTATGACTAGTTATTTTCAATGACAATTGAAGAGAAAAAGAAAGCAGCAAGGATGTTCTGTGGCTTGGCAGGCAAAGCACTAAACAGCCCCTTGCCTCCTCCCCCAAAAGACATAAAAGAAAGTTTTGAGCCATACCTGATAAAGCAATTATTTTAAGATATTTTTCTTATTCAGTGGTAACTGGACTTTATCATAAACCAAGCATGAATGACACAGCACTTGGAACAAGTGTACTGAGCTTTGCTCTGGAATGAAACATTGGTCCCATGATAAGTCAAGAAGTGGCTGGCTCTTGAATTCAATGGCTGTCCAAATTCTTACTAGTTCCCCATGACTTTGAAACTCTCCCTTAAGTCTGGGAACCAGTCATGTTGAAGTGAGATAAAACAAAACAAACCAAATATAATTGGGTCTCAGTCTGAACGTTGAGAATCTACTGTCATGAAGCTAGTTAGTCTATAGGATGCTCTTGTTTGGTCCATGAATGGTAAATACACGGAAATATTGCAGAGTATTTGGGTCCAAGTACATGAGTGGAGGCATCAAAGCAATAATCTATGTGGAGGAACAGCCAAAGTATATAGGAAAATAGCCAATAACCTTCATCCTTGGCTTAAACAATTTCTCAAAGGAAAATGGATTTGAAAAAAAAGAAAGAAGCGCTCACACACGTGTTCACACCCACACCCCTGAACCAGAAAAAAAAGGGTGCGTTGAGAAGCATTGTTCTCCATTTTCCTTACCCTGCATAAAACTTTACATAATCTAGACACTGTCCGATGGCAACTTCATCTCCTACCACTCTCCCGACTCACTGTTCTCTAGCCATCTTTCTTTCTCTTCCTCAATTACATCAAACGTATTTCTGTTTTGACATATTCTCTGCCTGTAATATTCTTCCCCAAGACCCTCATACAGCTAGCTCTTTCTCATCCAAGGAGATCTTTGTGGGTTCTAAGCACATCAGATCAAATATATTAAAATATATTCACATTAAGTAGAAGTAATATAAAATGAGGATAGTTGAGTTGCAGTTGATTAGTTGATAGGCATTTTGTATACATTCAAATAAACATTGTTGATTTTTTCATAAATTAATGCCAGTAACATTTTTCCAGGTCTGAAATACTTTCATGGGCCCTTAAAAGACTCCTAGCTATAGGCATCATGCCTACAGTCCCTAATAGGTGAAATTTAAGTTCAGGCCAAACGTCATCACTTACTCAGAAGAGGTGCTTTCTAACTACCCATTCCAGAATAGCCACCCACTCCATACTCAGTGACTCTCTACCATTCATTGTGCTTCTTATAATCTGAAATTATTCTGTGTTTAATGTTTATCATCTGTTTCCTACTGCTGAAATATAAACTTAATGACATCAGAGACATAAATGACTGCCTTCAGCATTGCATCCTCAGTACCTAGAATAGTGCCTGGTAGGTATTCCATAAATATCTAATGAATGAATTAATGACTATATGACTGAATGAATTCACACACCCTGGGTTAATTCTATAATAATACTCATTTAATATAATAATACTGATTTAAATTTGCATTTGTATAGGGCTCATAACTAAACTGTGGTGATTACAACAGTAACAATTCCAGATGCCATGTTCAAAGGTATCTGGTGTTGTAGAGTGGGAAGTAGGGTAGTGGCTCAGTTTTAAGTTTTGAAAACAAACAAAAGAAGCTCTTTCATCAAGGGAGCTTTAAAATCCCATTTTGTACCTGGATGAAATTTTGGGTCTCATAGAAAGGAGAAAACCAACAGAGAGAACATGACCCAGCTGTCAGGGTAGGTGGGCAGAAAACACAGCCAGAATCTAAATTTGCAGAGACTATTAGAAGGAAGCAAAACATCTCAGTAAGACAGATGTATGAAATATTGGGACACAAAGTCTATACTTTCAGTAAGTGCACTAACAAAATCCAAGCTTAGCAACAAAAACTTTTAAGTATAAATTGGACATCATGGTGCAGACTACAGGATAGAGAATGTGAAACTCATTCATGAAGATCCAGACCAGAGAAGTGTGTAATAGTATTATCAGGAAGAGAAATGGAAGACAGATGTCAGAGCCCATGGTGATGATAATTTATGCCACCCATTAGAGAGAGCGAGTTTTAATCATCTTCAACAAATCCCTTTGTTTTTATAAAATCTTTAGTTAAACAACATCTCCTGGAATTGTGATAGACAGACACCAGGGCCAAATGAACCTTAGGAAACTGTTAGAGTTATAATTCTGGGATCCAGAGTAGACAAAGCCAGCCACTGCATAATTCTGACTTAAATTGTTTGTGTGTTGTGTGTTAGCTATTTTATTTTATTTTCTCAGTAACTTCATTATGTAGATAAGAAATATATTGTTTCTGTTTTGTGGTGAAGATGCTCAGAGAGGTTAGATGCCTGTTTTAGTTAGGATAGGTTAGGCTTATGCTACAGTAACAGGTAGTTCCAAAAGAAATAAACACAGTTTGTTTCTCCATCACACAAAGCCACCCAGAGGTTAGGTACCTCTCCATGGCAGCTGTTCCTTTACCATGGCTTAGCAATCTAGGCTGTTTCTATCTTGTGGCTCTACTACCTCAACATGAGGCCACTTTGTAGGTTGGAAAAGAGAGAACTGGAGAATTACATAGGAGTGTTTCATTGACTTAGCACAGAAGTGACACACATAATTTCTACGTATAATTCATCTTCCAGAACTAGTCACACAATCCTATTTAAATGCAAGGTTGCTGAGAAGTATGGCTTTCTGTGTTCCCAAGAAAGAGGAATTTGAAATTGAATTTGTCTCTGTCACAGTGTCCAAGATCAAACACCAAATAAAGTGACAGAGCTAAGATTTGGCCCACATCTGATACCAAGCCCAGTACTCTTTCCATGACTCTATTTAAGCTAAGAGGTAAAGAGTATATTTGTTTCTGTTTGTATTTCCAGGACCCAGCATATACCTGACATACGGAAGATGCTCAAAATAGTTCTTATAACAGAAAGGAGGGAGGGAAAGAAGATGTACAGAAAATCTTTATTGCTTCTTAACTTCATGATTGATTGATTCTTTGATGCATAGTAGAGGACAGATATGATATAGTGATTAATTTCCATCCTTACACTGTCTTAGGGCAGCACTAAAATGAAAAACTAAAAGTGTAGAGACCAGTATAGCCATCTTCAAGATTTTTGCCCCACACACATTGCAAATATCTTCATCTATGAGAGAGAGAAAGAGAGAGAAGATTAAGAAAAGGGAAAAAAAAAAAAAAGACTATATGACTCTCACAAGGAGGAAACAGAAGCAAAAGGAATCCATTTGGACTGTAAATTGGTGTGTATAATATGCTTTGTGTTCTCTGGCAGAGAGGTAACATGTAAAGTAAATGCCACAGCAAAATTATTTCATAATAGGAGTACTTCATTTCTTCTTCTCTGTACAATTTACAGTAGAATCAAAGGACTATGTTTTTACACAGCCCTTACAGGAAAAGCAAGACATGGGCAAACAGAAATAAATTAAGTATCTGCCATTGATTGTCATGGATAGCACCAGCTTATTGAGCTAATACTTTATTAGTGTGCTATAGCTTGGATGATGATGGTCTTTTTATTGTTTTTGTGGTAACTCTTTATTTTAAGTATCTCATCATTATGAATTCATTTAGTATTGATTGCAATAGCACTGATCATAAAGAATTAATTTGGCATTACCATGAATGTCATATGCACTTATATAAGAGTTCGGCTGTAATTCAAAATTAATTAATATGGTGAAGTATTATTGCTTTTGCGATTCTGCAACCTTTTTTAATGTATCTAAGGTATTTTTTCAGTAGATAGAACCTAGCAGAAAATCCAACCAAGGAATTCTTCTTTGGAGGGCAATTTCATTTAGTGATAAATGGGAAATCTGCCTTTAAAAAAAAAATTCTTCATGTTTTAAAACATTTGAGATTCCAGCCCCAGAATTCACAGTTATCAAAAGACTAAAGCCTTGAGTCCTAGAAAAATGATCATGTCTGCTGGGTGTTCCCACTTGCTTGGCATGGCTAGGGTGAGCAGCGTAATTGAGAGTTTACCTCTCTTCGACATCTTCTGTCTCTCACCAAGGATGATTTGTCCCTGTCAGAGTGAAGGCCCCCAGCATAGGAACTCCATTTACTTATAATGATATTGAATTACCAGAAGGTATAATTCAGGACACGCTCCTAGCAAGTTGAGATTGTTGAACGTAGATATTAGTGGGAATCCAGTGAGGTTCAAGGTCCAGATCAAATGGCATGTGTCCGGAATGCCTGCCTAGGGCTTTCAGTTAAAATCCACTCCCCTGCCTTCTGCTGCTGCCGTTGCTGTTTTGAACACACTATGATGGCACGTGTAGCTCTATTGGGATATCATGTTGCAGGTGGCTGACCTTACACATATCTGGACCGGGGTGTCATTCAAGGACTGCTACTGCACAACACCAATGTTTTAAAATAATCTCCTCCCTCCACCCCCTCCGTGTTTAGAAAATCTTTGAGGCCTCTCATTGTCCCTACTAAAGCGTACATATCATTTAGATCCAACAGAATAATCTATTTATCTACCAGAGATTCATCGTTAGGCAGTCCAACACAAAGAATCACTCTGACTGAATAAAATATTGGAGTTTAACGGAGAGGTGGGCTCTGAGGAGCAATCTGGAAAATGGGTGACTGTCCAAGAGTCAAACCCATGTGGAATGCCACTATGGTAGGCACTAGAATCCCAGGGACCATAGAAGTTACTGAGAAGAGGCAGAGGAGCGCGTATAACTGAAATGGAATCTTGAAGACAAATTTTGGCCAAGGACAGTGCGAGATCAGCCAAAAGAACAGGCAGAAAGCAGCTTGGGGGACTTAGCCCAGGTGGAGTCAGGGGAGAGCAATTGGGTGCTAGGAAACTCACTAAGCCCTGGCAACAGCTGAGGGCTTCCTTTTCTCTGTGGAGATGCTAACCAAAACTGAAATCAGAGTACAAAGTAGAAGGCCAGCAGCAGAAATTGATCTGGAGGAGGGGACAGACCTATGCCCTCTAATAATTTAGTTAATATCTAGGCTGGCAGGAAGGGTCCTAGTCAGAGCCCAGCAGATACGGGCAAGGCAGCACCATCAGAAACTCATAGTAGAGCTGCTTGTGGCATGCCCAAAAGGAGGGAAGCTGTTACAAAGAGAGCTGAGGATGCTGATATAAAGAGACCAGTCCCAGAGTGATCAGGGATTTCTGGGATATTACTACAAAAATTTTCTTAGGATACCTAAATCTGCTCTACTAAAAGCACCTTTAGTGATATTAAAAAATTGGTTTTCTCTTGTCAAATATATAGCACTTGTAGCTTTCAAAGGGACCCTACAAGGAAACCCAAGCTCAGAGTCAAAGCCCGTTTCAAATAGCTCTCCAAGCTGCCATCCCTCACTGTCTAGCTCTCCCTTCTTCTAATTTCCATTGTGCTTTCTCTTGGGGAAATCATAAAAATAGAAAGAAGCCACACCTTTCACAGGCCAAAACCTTTCTTAAAGTCATGCAGAAGTGTAATTATCACCCTTGTCATACGTAGTAAATACCAGAAGTTTTTAGTTGGTATAAACAGACAAAGATTGTTCTACTCCTTCTCTCTGATACCAAAAAGGTATATAAAAGCCTACTCTTAAATTTCTAATTACTGATATTTTCTTTGTGTCAGTTAATAACACACTGCAAATCAAATAACACAGATGCCAACAGAAAATTCTGAAGTCCGGAATTCGCCTGTCCCACCAGATTTAAAGGTTTTAGGAAAAGGGAAAACTGAAACAAACTCAAGTAATTTGTTTCTTAATACCTTAAATTAGCAAGTCCTGTGATTACAGGTGATTGAAGGTGTCTTCAGTGGCAGCGACGTTTCACTTGATATAAACATCAAGTTGAGCACCTTAAAGGGCCTCTGCGAGCACATGCATTCATCCTTAAAAATTAGCAGAGGATGTCATGGAGGGAAGAGGGTATTCTTTATTTGTGCTATGGGAAGCAATAATAGAGATTTACAGTTCTTCAATATAGCATAAGATTTCCCAGAATGCTGACTAACGGAACCACTCGGAGGTTTATTGATGTCGCACTGTATTGAAAACACAGGTTTATTAATAAACAGCTTAATGAGAGTCTAAGAGGCAAAAGGAGATAGCAAATGACACAATGGCACAAAAAAAAACAGGAAGACCGTGTGAAAAAGCGTGTGGCTTGAGAAATGTGACCAAGAGATTAACTTCAGGGATCAACTTAGAAACTTAAGCTTTCAGGGAAAACATTCAAGTGGAATCTATGCTAACGGAGCCTTTTCCTTCTGTTTGCAGGTTTTAATAGCCACAAATGTCTCTTAGCATTTCCCTCCTTTAGGAAGACAATATCAGAGGGCTGGCACTGATTCCTTAAAATTATACTGGCAAAAGATAAACAAAGCCCAAGATATAGAAATATATTTTACACTAAAAAAAAAAAAAAAAAGGTGGGGGGAACCACACTGAAACCCAATCCTCATATTTCTTGGCTCGCAGTAGCAGGCTGACTAGTTACCCAAAATGAGCTTACTGCAAAATCACTCTGTTCTCACCACAGGCACAATTTACCAACTGGGTGCAGCAGACACTGGGTTGGCTCCTGAACTTCTCTCCTCCAATTAAGCTGCACAACCTGTTACCATTTTGCCAATGGACTCTATTTACTTAGGTTCTGCATAACTTGCCAAGTGCTCACTCTGTGGAATTCCCAGCAAAGAGAAAGGAACAATTGGGGGAAATTTTTGTTAACATCCTTCCTTTTAACTTTCCATAGCAGAGGGGAACACATCAACGTGGAGCAGATGTGCTGAGACCAAATGCTCTCTTCCTCAGATTACAGCTGGTTATACCTGTGGATAGGCAAGCTAATTCCACTGCAAATGTGCAAGAGAGGGCAGTACTAACGTACAATGTGTGGTCCTGGAGGCTTTGTTGCCATGTAATCAGGTGCTTCGTTTCACAAGACCTGGCACGTTGAGAAGAAAACTGAAGCAAAACAGCCGTCTGCAGTTGGAATCGCAGTCTCTCTCTGTACTGCTTAGAGAGTGACCCAGTTCTTAGCAATGTTGACATAAATATAGTGGAATTTCTTATTTGGAGTTGAAAAGTAATGATTCTTTCTACTTAATGTGCTCAGCAACTCTGCACCCTATTGTTTTCTGCCATTTGAAAATGCCTGAGGATGTCATTATAACTACGTGTATCAATATTAAACCTTTACAAACAGTTGACTAAATGAGCTGTATTATCTTTGTTTCTGAAAATAGTACACCTTTTTACTTCATTTATCAGTAACTAGGTGTAGTCGATTGCACTCTGGTATTGATCCCAATATCTATACCCGTCACAGACTACCTTTCCTCAAGGTCATCGTAAGGTCGGGTTATGATCAATATGAATTGACTGTCTGCAAATAAATTTATGTAGCTGACATAATTGCAAGTAATACCTTTTTCAAATTAAGGTGGACCATTTTGTGAAGGAAATGTGTTTGAAGCATTAATGGTAACACCATCCAACTCTGCATAATGAACCAGTCTCGCCGTAATTTACAAGTCCTCTTTATATAACTGAAAGCTGTGTAAGCTCCCCGATAACCATTTCTAAATAACACCTGCAGAGTTTCAAGCTTCGGGTTTAGTGTGGATGCTAATTATGTTTTCCAAGCCATGGTATTTTCCTATGTAGCCCCTATGTGCATTTTGATTTCCAATTTTCAAGTCTCATTTCTATCACTGCTATTTCAAAGTTCAGTGGAATATTTAGTCATCCTAATCAGAGAACCATGTTTGATAAAACCAACTTTCTTGAGTGGAAACAGCGTTATCAAAATGCAGAGTGGATTCCAATGCCATCTCCCTACCATGGGCCCCTCGCACTGTGGGGAGCCGCACTTGTGATCAGCCTGCTAGCCACTGGATGTCACTGACGCTTACATAAATGGAGCTTAAGGGGCATTTATCTGACTGTAAAAATCATGACTTCAGTAGAAAGCAGTTTAGCTAGAAACATTTCACTCAGGCAATTTCTAATTTCAGAAAAATAGGCTCATAAAGCTTACAAAGGCGATACCCAACTTCGAGCATGATTAGTTTCAGTTGTTTGTTTCAGCTTTAACTGGGATATGAATAAACAGCAAGTTTTGGAGGTGCATTCCATTTTTGAGAGCAGCTGCCATTCTGCTTTTAAAGGGACACTACCCAATCAGGTTTGTGACATCCTGAAATAGTTATCAGCAAGTCCAAACCATAAAACCATAACTTAGGAAATCTTTTTAATTCCACAATGATTGTTTTTTGTTTAACACAATGTCCTACATTTAACTGTTTTCATGAGAATATATTCTTATAAAAAAAATTAAAGGTTATTTAAAGCCCTTAAAATGTACTTCTTTTGGTATAAATCATTTGAATTCAGATTTTAAACAAGAAGTAGGACTTTGTAAAGCATAATTAATGATGACAAGTGTCAGAAAAACATCATTGAATGTATTATAAAATGGCTTCCACCATAAAATTCATTCTCAAATCAGATTATGGCAGAGAAATGTAATTTTCCTTGACTATTTCATGAATTCTCTTCCTAGGACATATCACAGAAACCAATCAGATCTATCAGTAGATGGTCTACAGTGTAAATATGAAAAGATGCAATAGATTGGAAAGCTCTAACAAAAATGAGGATTTATCTTTCGTCTTGAATATAGACACAAAGCAAATGTAGTATGTGAGTGGCTTGGAGTAAAGGCACTATATGAGAGCAAAGAATTATGACAAATGACATTGCAACAGACATGCTGCCATCCCAGAGCTTGAGCCATTTGAGAAGCTATTTTGAATTAATAACGCATGCCATCATGATTACATTTGCTTAGCAGAAACATTTTAAGAAATAACAGCCTGCAAGAGGAAACTGAAACAATAGTTCTCTATCTCTATATAAGATATAATTGCCATTTTTCTTCAGAGAGAAAAGGTTCAAAATCTGTAGTGACCAAAGTCCAGATTCTTATTTTTAAGTGACTATATATTTGCGTATACAGTAAAGTAAGTTTAGTATCCCTCCACCTAAAAAATTTTATATAACTGGAAATATAAGTTCATGGGGACTAGATCACCCACCGGTAGCTCACACTGTTAGAGCTGAGGTTGGGAGGGGAGGAGGCAAAGTAACTAAAATTCAACCAACTTTTTGAACAAGCAAAGCAGTGAAGGCTAAGTGGCAGCGCACACACAATCTCACCCCATCATCCTCTCCCCCTTCCCCCCAAAATCTTGAAAATATATGAAAATACATTTACGTGCATTTGAGCAATGTTATCTGCTGCTGAGTTAATTAAAAAGCAAAACTCTCTACCCAAATGATGGAGGCCAAGCAAATATGTATAAATTGCCCTATGTTCAGGTAGCCGGAAACACCTGAAATCACATCTTTAGGCAATTTGGTGTTTGGCTAAAGGCAGAAAGGCTAACACTGTAAGGAGTTCTCTCACTCTGTCTTAAACTATGTTTCCACCTTAAATAAATTAAAGCACGCAGCAGCAGTAGGTAAGGTGGTCAATGCAATTAAATTCAAAACCTGAACGTATTGAACTTTCTGCAATTATACATGGGTCATCTCTGGACAATATGTTGGCCATCTGGTAGCATCTGTGCCGTTCCCTCTAATAGAGTTCCTGCTGTGGCTCGAGGCCATGGCAGGCAGTGCTAAGCAGGTCACATGTTGTGTCTTTCAGCCATATTTAGGTCACAATTTGGGATGGGAGGAGGCAGGAATTATCTTTTTGCACAAAGGCAATAAAAATGAATAATCCCTTGTAGGTATCTTGTGTTTTGTCAAACACATAGGGGTAGATTTTACAGTTTTGTTCCATGCTTCATCCCAAATTATACATAAGATAAGACAAAATATCGTATGCTGAAGGCTAAACATTCGCCTGTAAGTTGCCTTTCCTCACACACACACAAAAATGGGTCTTTTTAAATGATAGTATACCTGTTTTTTGTTTTATTTTGAGTTTTTTTTGACTAAAGGGAGAGATAGCAGGGGGAATTCAAAATTTATTAATCAGTCTTTAGATAAGGGATAGACAGCAGAATATTCTAGAATGCTGGGTATATTCTAGAAAAGTTCTTTTGGGAGGGGGTGATATATATATTATACATGATTATATATACATATATTCCTGTCTTTCAAATAGGAGGAGCTGCAGATTATACACACTTACATTTTACCTTCCTCTAGATAGCTATTGAAAGCTTACATCCTATTACTTGACCCACAAAATATTAAAACTGAAATAGATGATGTTTAAATGTGTACAAAAATCTCAGCAACGCTGAGAAACAGAATGCTTTTCTCCAAAGTAAAATCATTCTAGACATTTCAATAGGAAATAAGTCCTATTAAATATTACTTTTAAAATCAGTATAAAGCTTCCACCCGTCGTATTTACTGATTGCCCCCCAAAAACAACTACAACATGCACATTTTAAAAGCGTGAACCTTACATGTGTTATCCAAGTTCACTTGATATGGATTTTAAACTGCACTATGGACAAGAGTCAAGTCCGACATAAGCAATTCCAGTTTGACATCAATTAGTGAGTAGCTTTTACTCTTATAGACATATTTATAATGGAAAGGAGTGCATTTAGACTTTAAGGTCCTGCCAACTAATCAATTTGATGAACTAATTGATAATAAATGTTAATTGACAACTAACAGCAGTCAATTAATTGCATTTCAAATGCAGCTCCAGGAAGCTGAGTTGGACATTATTCTACCTCAAGCTACTCAAATAATAGCTCAGCAATGACTTTGCAACAGGCTCTAAAGGTCAAAATGGGCTAGCCTTTTCCTTGTTAGAAGATCCGGGATCCCAGGGCATAGGCTTACAAAAACAGCAGCAGCTCATGCCCAAGGCTCCCCTTACTGCCCCAGTGCTGAGACTCTTTCTATGAGACAGTTTGCTGGCTTTATAAAGTCTCCTGTGGCATTCTCTTCGGGTGACAATGTGGAAAGCCAGACTCAACTCCGAAGAAGCAGTTGATTCTGCCAGTTGTACAATCTGTCTCTTTGACAGAGCCACTTAACTAAAAGCTAACCCTAGATATGAAGATGGTTCTGTTTAGTTATGTGTCTTTGTAGTAGGAAAAATGTGCCCCATTTTCTGGGTTCCTACAATTAAAGAGAGTCAAAGAACAAGTGAGATAACAACTAGTGAATCTGGTACAATTCAGTCCTAAAAAAGGTCTGTTAGAATTCAAATGTTCTTCATTTTAGCCAACTGATACATGCTAAAAACTCTACAACTTAATTTGAAAGCTACGCCTGGATTCTCAAAATAAAGATCTCACTGGCCTTTTGGACTCAAGGGACTTTGCACTTTCTCTTCGCTTTGTCTAGAATCTTCTTTCCCGTATTGTCTCAAGGATCATGCTTTTAGTTCTTTCAGACCTCTGCTCACATGTCACCTCCTCAGAGAGGTCCACCCTCACCACTCTACTCCAAACCTACGCACACTCCTTTCTTCACTTTCTCTTCTCCTATGTTGCTCCATTTTCCTTCACAGCTCACACCTCTCCCTGGCATTACATATTCTCTGGTTTATTTATCATTGATGCCCTTCACTTAAAAGTAAAGTCCATGGGAGAGGGACTTGGAACTATTCATTGTGTATCCCTGGTGCCTAAATAGTGCTCATAGTGGGTCCTCAGTAATATTCATTGAATGAATGAAGCCACTCTGGAAATCATCCATCCAAGTGAACTACTATGATCACATCACTTTGAGCTCAAAGCAAACATCTAAGAAGGGCAATATGGTGGAATAGAAAGAAAACTGGAATAGAAGAAAAAAGAACCCACCTCTATCCTCAGCTGCATGAGCTACGTCACTTTGGGAAAACAACTCCACCTTCCTGGAACACAGTCTCCTCATCATAAAATGAGGGGCTTTGACAAGATGATTTTTTAAAATTTTCTCACTCTAAGATTTCTTTGATTTTGTTACTTAATTTGTCCTATTTGGAAGAAAACAATTCTCCATTGTTCTCTTTTGGCTATGTTCTCTTTTGGGAAAAAAGAACACCACAATAGAATCATGTGTGTTTCATAAAAATTGTTACCTCAGAAGGCTTTATGGAGTTAGAAAATGTCACTATAAAGTTGAATAAATGGCAGCCAGGGGAAAAATGAGTAACAAATCCAGGGAGAGGCTAGAGATTTCAAATGAAATTTCAAGTGAGATGTGAGATTTGAAGAGACAGCTGGAGCAAAGAAGGCCCTCTGACAGCGATGAGGAGAATTTGGGGTCAAAGTACGCATGGAGGAAAATATAAAGGTAAAATGGGCAAAAAATTAGGGAAAGTTTTTAAAATTTTGGACTTCAAGCAATACAATGCAATGGAGTGGTTTAATTTTATGAAAAGGGAAAGAACCTTAATTCAGAAAGATGGGGAAACAGTCCCCTAAGGGGCGTGGGGGTGAACTACGGTGGTGAGGTGAGTGGTGTGAATGATAATCCCACACTTTCAGACAACTGTGAGCTCTTCAGACACATCAGAGAATAACTAAGTGTAGCTGAATCAAAGCTTCTGGCTACGATGACGTGGAGTTTTACATCCTTCTTGCTCTTTCTTGGATCAGATCCAAGCTAAACTCCCTAAACCTCTAAAATGCTGACCAGAAAAACTGACATTTTTCCCTTAAAATCTTAAACAAAGGGCTTAAACTGACCTGCTTGAGAAGCTAGTTGGTTGGGTGCTTCCCAGTTTTTTATCAGTTATCCAATACCTGCTTTGGTCTGTGTTTTTGTTTTTGAGAAAAAAAAATTATGAGGGAAGCTGGTCCAGTGACCTAAAGTCACTCTTTCATCTTCCTTTTGAATGTTGAAATGACACGCAGATACCCTGGGGTAAGGTGGGAAATCCTATTCCACATGGGATAGAGTCATAAACTCTTATGGAATGTCATTGTCACAGGCGAATTCAGATATTGTTTCAGTAAACTCCTTTGAGCAACGTAATCTATGAGTTTATTAAAAGACCCTCAGGTTTATTTGGTGGACTATAAATAATCTATATACTCTTTCAAACAAAAAATT
The DNA here is from genome assembly GCF_057802395.1 of Ceratotherium simum simum. Taxonomy (NCBI): domain Eukaryota; kingdom Metazoa; phylum Chordata; class Mammalia; order Perissodactyla; family Rhinocerotidae; genus Ceratotherium; species Ceratotherium simum. The sequence continues at coordinate 26,741,368 of NC_141908.1, forward strand.
CAAATGGCAGAGCAAAGGCATTAAGCTTTCCCCTCAAGTCACATTAGGAGTGGATCTGTTTGAATGCCAATGCAGCCTCCTGATACGTTTGCAGGGGCTGGATCGCTTCCTAATGCAGCTTTATGAGAACAACTGCATCTGGATTCCCCACAGCCTCTGAGTTAGTGGTGGGTGAACCAGGGTTCAGAAGCACCACGCAAACAAGCTGAGGCTCTTTCCACCTCGTGAAACGGAGTGAGTGAATTTCATTTGCTTCTCCTTTGTGTCCCTCCGCAGAGCTCTTCATCACCCTCTCCCTTTGCTACTGAACAACTTGGGTTTTCTTCCAGCCAATACTACAGCTCCACACCCCCCTTTACTCTCCTCCTTGCTACGTCCTTCCCTCTCATTCTCTGTGTCCTTCCTCTCTGTTTCCTCACTCACACATACCTTTAGATTCCAGAAAATTGAATAACGGAAAATAGAACCTGCTAATTTCGTTTTCCACTAGAATGCAATTTTTATATCCTCCTGGGGTACATTTTATGTATTCTAAGACACATAACATGCTTTCCAAAAACCTGAGATTTCACTCAAAAGCCAGTTCAGATTCAGAGAAGATGCTACCTCAAAAATGTTCTCTGATGGGATATAAGTTTTTTGAAAACAGGAATCTGACTTCTTTGTCTTTGCATTTCCCACCTAGCCTAGTCCATGATTTACATTAACACTGAGTGAAGCAAATGAATGAATAAACTGAATGAGTGTTTGGAGGTAATTTGAGTGTAACAACAGAATATAAGTACATTCGTAAGTATTTTAGGAGTAACATCAGAATATAAATAAATTAATAAAACTAAAAAATTTTTAAAAAAATAAAGTTAATTGTGAACAATAAAGAAAATACTTGGGGCTAAAAGGCTAGGAGTCTTTAGGGGAGAGGGACAGCATGTGGCAAAAACTGACCCAAGTCTACTAGGTTAGAAAAGTGGATGATGCAGCAGAGAAGTTGCTAGTTAAAGCAGATATCCAGAGTATTAAATAAAAAGACATGGATAATTCAAATAGAGGGGCATTATAAAAATATTAACTTTGAGAATAACATAATTGCATACAAAAGAAAGATCTAGACCTACTTTTTCCCCAAAGCAGTTTGTCCTGTCCTAATTAGGATCCCATGCAGTTACTGTTAATGCATCCTAATTCATTAGTAACAAATAGGTCTGATTTTAAAGTAACTCTGCCCAATGGTATTAGAATAAAATTCTTGGGGCAGAATACGATATTCTAAAGCGAAAAGCTGACTAAAAGTCCATTTCTGAAAAATCAAAGAGTTAAGTGTTGGTGAATATAAATTCACTGGAATGATAGGTGCCCGTATTGGCATGTGTTAGGCACATGCCCAGCCACAGAATGGCTCCATTATACTCTGACTTAAGGTGCATTCCTGTTGTTACTTATTCCAAGTACAATTTATGGACTCTCTTGTTCCCATTGTCAATCTATTTTTTTCCTACATTGTTTGATTGAATTAAAGAGAATGTTCTACCTTTCATCAACCTTTTTTTATAAACCTACCAAATAACCACAAACCAATACCTGTGGGAGAAAATCTAAAATATGTCTGTTTTTAAGGAATTACTTAATTATAGTACCAATTTTGGATGATATTGATCTGGACCCTTCAAATGATGAGGAAGAGGGATACTCAAAAAGAATAATTAAAAAATGTATTTGCACAGTCTCAAAGTATTATTAATTACAATGGAAAAATAGTAAATTTACAGTAGACAAACCGGGAAAAATACTACCTTAACCAAGTGACCAAGGTTAACATCACCAGTAATGAGTCATATCAACATTTAGTACCCCCAATATGATGACTGAGGACACAATATCACTTCTGTAGTATTCTTACCAAAAACACATAACCTCAATTTCATCATTGCAAAACATCAGTCAAATCCAAAGTGAGAGACATTCTATAAAGTAACTGCCCATCAAAATGTTATAAAAAACGTCAACATCATAGAACACAAGAAGAGACTGAGGAATTGTCAGAGACTGGAAACAATCCTGACACAGCAATTAAATACAATGTAGGATCCTGCACTGGATCCTGGAACAGAAAAAGGACTTTAGTAGAAAAACTGGTGATATTCAAATATGGGCTATGAGTTTAGAAAAAGGTGCTAAACCAATGTTAATTTCCTGGTTTTGATAGTTGTACCATGGTTGTGTAGGTTGTTAACATTAGGGGAAGTTGAGTGAAAAGTTTACGTGAACTCTCTCCTCTATTTGTGCAACTTTCCTGTAGGTCTAAAATTATTTCAAAATAAAAAGTTTTTATAAAGAGTATAAAGTCTATTGCAGGTAATCCTACATAAATGTTTTAAATGCAAAATCTTGTCTGAGTAATGATAGAGAAGGCATACAAAAAAAGAGTGCATGTGACCAAGAATTTTAGAGCCTATTGAATTTGTTATTAAGGAAAACTTAGCTTTGGGTTATAGAATGGTATTAATAAATATTTATAGCCAATCTCCATCTCTACTGTGAGAAAAATAAAGAAATATAGACACTGTGGTAGGTTTTGGAAGGAAGTTGTAGTATTCTTTTCTTTTCAGAGCTTTAATAGGAAACCCTCCTTCCAAGGCAGTTTGAGAAATTAACTTCCCTATGTTCGGATCAGTGACTGGAGAACAGCGGATGTTTTGTGAACATCTGTTGAGTAAAGGAAAGTATGAATATTTTCAGAATGACTTTTGAAATTCTTGTCTCCTGTATACCTGTGAACTCGTTGGGACACATTCATTTACCAGTCCAATCTTCAACACTCCGTAGCCTTAAATAAATATTTCCTTCATTAATTACAGGTTATGAGCTGTTCCCCAAAACTAATATGCCAGAAAACTGGAAGGCTTTTCAGTAGTATTAGAAATCATCCCCATAACCCCAGTCTACTTATGAGAAAAGCATCCAATGAATCCCCATTGAGGGACATTCTACAAAATACGTGACCAATACTCCTTAAAACTGTCAAAGTCACTATAAACAAGGAAAGTCTGAGAAACCACAAGAGCCAAGAGGAAAATCTGAAAAACTAACAACCAAGAGGAGCCCAAGAAGACACAACAGCTAAATATAATGTGATATCTTGGATGGAATCCAGAGAAAAAGGACATTATGGAAAACTGAAGAAATCTGAATAAACTGTGGACTTCAATTAACAAAAATGTATCAGTATTGTTTCATTAACTATAACAAACATACCATACTAGTGTAAGATGTTGATAATAGGGGAAACTGGGTATGGGATGTAAGGGGACTTTCTATAGTATCTTTGCAATTTTTTTGTAAACGTAAAACTATTCTTTAAAAAAATTTTACTTTAAAAAATTCAGTGTAAACAAAATATTTTTAAAATAAGCCACTTTTATGGAAATGTTTTAAAAATATATCACAAATTTCTCTGCTTTCTTAAACTGCAGTTTCAAGCATAATTCAATTTTTTCTTTAAAACTGGAGTACATTATGAACATCAGTATTTATCCCTTGTGATAACACAATTATTATTTCTTCATCTCTGACAGTCTGAAGCCAGTGTGCATTTCTACTGCATGTGCCTACTTTTAGCAGTCTCCCCTGTTAATATATGTAAAGCATTAAGAATGGTGCCTGGAGCATAGAAAGTTTACAGTAATGTTACTGCCCAACATGGGCCTTCTGCTCACAGCAAGACATGCCAATAGTCAAGAGGCAAGGTAGTAGGAGAAAAAGGACTTTTTATTACAGCTTGCTAGCAAGAGGGAAGATGGCCGAGTAATGTCTGAAAAAACCATCTTACAGAACAAAGACTATAGGCCAGTTATGTGAGGGCTGGTCTCCGGGTGGGGGCAGACATCTGGTCTTAGTTCCTGATAGTCTTTGGTTTTACTGGGTACACATCAGGGACCGGAGCAATGCCCTGTACCCTGATCTTTCAGCTGTCCTTGATGATGGCTCTCAGCATAGACTCTCTGCCTGGGGGTCATCACATTCCTAAGGAACTCAAAAGAACAAAGTTATCAACTTATAGCAGCCAGGAGGGGCCATAAAGCCCAGAGTTAGTCAGAGGTCATCCAAAGTTACAATATGGTTTCTTCTCTACAATATGGCTTCCCTCATGTCAACCTTGTCTCAAGCCGGTATCAGTAACACTAACATTATACGAAGATAACTGTCACTCACCCACTTTAAGCAGATTATAAGCTTTGGATTTTTCTAGTAACAATGATGAACTAGTTGTAATCCATACATATTTGTTCACTTGGTTGCCGTTTTGACTAAATATGGAAATTATTAAATGGTCAGTCAAAGTAGGGAATTAGGTCTTTGACCATGGAAAAGAGAAACTAGATGATCCAGCAGTGAATTATACCTCTGTTTTAGGTCCTGTTGGTTTCATCAAATAGGCTTGGGGCCCATATGTATCCTCTCCCACACCACCACACATACACACTATCTTTTGTCTCTCTAAACTCTAATGACTTGCCTCCATCCTTTGGATCAAAAATGGACCAAGGATCCCATAGAAAAAGGACACCAAATTGCAAAGTACCAAAGTGAGCTGACAGGTTGTTTGGGAAGGTGCCTGTATACTTACTGCCTTTCTACAGCCTCTTTCCAGCTTTTAAATGCTTCAAGACCAAAAACCCTTGAGTTGGCAGCCTGGAGGAGCCATGGGTGACTGATTCAGGTCACTCTCAGGCAACATTGTATTGGAAAAAATCCTTGCAGGGCACTTACAGCCAACCCCTGCCTGGCTCGACTCCTGCCAATCAGAAATGAGGCAGGCATCGCCTTTTGGCAAGTGGCCAGAGGAGGGTGCTCTGTTATTAGGCGAAGACCCTCCAGGAAGAGGGAAACAGATAGATAGGGATCCTCTTGACTTTCCATCTCCCTTCAAACCTGCAAGTGGAGCCCTTGTGGTGTTTCTCCTTTTTTGTCTCACGCTGTCACTCTCTAGTCTTTGAACAATAGGGGCAACAATGGTCTTGTCTAAATGATTTCACAGACTATTATTCAGACATTCAACTTTTAACATTTCAATTTTGTCATTCTGTTTCCACACAAAAGGTGCATTTCTACAGTATAATGTTCTCAGAATTATGTCAAAGAGCAGTAATGGCTTTTAACATTAAGTTGATCATTAACAACTACATTATCTGAGGCATAATCAGTACTTCAGCCTTTTGTATGATTATGACACTATGGAATTTGAAACTAATAGGAGGATGCACTCATAACAACATATAAAAATATTTACATGGTAATAAAAGGTTATTGAAAAGAAAATAGTCTGAGACAGTATAATGAATAAAAATATGAACTTTTATTTACGAAAGTTGAGCTTCTAAAGGAGAAAAGTAGATAAGCAATATCACTACAGTAACATTTCTTTGTTCATAAAAGATTTTATATTATATCTAAATATTCTATGTAGGGGTCATTGCAGTAGGGCTTTGTAAGAAAGGCATACTCCAAAAAGTTTGTATTTTTAAAACAGTGAATAAAGTAGAAAGGGGATTCTATGCTTTAAGTATTACTATATCTTCTCAAATTTTCGAGCTATTTGGAAGGAATGTTGATTGACAATCTTAGGTACTGTTTTTAAAGTTGTTTTACTCTTCCCCCTCCCATCTCTTGCATGAGAAATCATTCAGGCAGGAATTGGGTATATTTATCTACAATTCAGTGGTTGTAACCATGCAGCATTCATGATGGCATTCAAGACACAGGAGAACAATTATCATAGTGACATCAAGTTCTGAAGTCTGGAGAGAAGCCCAAGTCTAAATGGACCATGTCTTATATATGATTTTTGATTTTGATTAGAATTTACTAATTGTAAAGAGGAAATATAACTCATCAAAGAATCAAGCCAAACTTCATATAATCATAAAGAGTAATACACATGCTATTTCTATCCTTTGATGAAGTAATCAAATTTCCAGAAATCTGTCCTTTAAGAAATTTCTAAATCCAGGAAAAGCTTCGTACACAAAGAAGTTTACCACAGCATTATTTATAACAGTGAATATCAAACCAACCTAACCATCCAAAAAGAGAGGGATGGTTAAGAAAACAATGGCTACATTTTCACACATGATGAAAGATGGTTTAGCCATTTCTTATAGTGTTTACAAAAAAAATTAATAAAGCAAATACTTATAAAATTAAACAAAAAAGAAAAATACAAAATTACATTGTATGTGTGTGTGTAAAGCATTATGCATAGAAAAAAAGGGGGAGGTGGGCTGGAAGAAGAAAATATACCAAATAAATAGTGTGGTTTTTTTGAATAGTGGTTTTCCTTCTTCTTCTTTCTTCTCTTTACTTTTCTGTATTTCCAAATTTTCTTCAAAGAGAATACATTATTTTTACAATTTAAAAAGGATGCATATTTAACCCCATTGTTCAGTTGTCCTTATTGAAGATACTGAACCAAATATATATCTAACAAGAACAATGTGCAACAGCCATGGTTTTCATTCTTCCAAACACTGAAATGCAGTCTTTTGATCTGAAAATAAAGAAACTTTGTGTGGAATACATGTGCCACTTGTGTGACTTCCTCCTGGCCTCAAATCTTCCTTTTTCCGACTGGCTCCACCCACACTGATAAACCAATATCACTTCCAAGTGTACCTCCCTGTGCCCAGAGAGCTTTGCTTCAGCTCACTCTGTTTGGAGTTACCTCATTTCAGTTCACACTTACCTTTTCCAAGCCTGTCTCCCAACATCAATACAAGAGGTTTTATTTAGGGTATGGAAGCAGCATATTTTGAGGGAGGGTGGAAGGCTTTTATTGCCTCATTCCAGGAACCAAGGAAACATCTAAGAGAATATATGCACTCTGATTGTAGAGAGGGAACTTGACATGACAAGTAGAGGTGCAAGAAGGCATATCGCCAAGAGGGGCTTTCTCAGCACACACTCATTGCTCCAGTCAAAGAATTCTACTTGCTGCCTTTTGTATGTGTCTCATTCTGTCTGTCCCCCTTTCCAAACACCTCATACATTATTTCTCCCTCCTGGAATACTCTCTCTTATCCTGTCTGTTCTTACTCAAGCCCTGCCTCTATTTTTCTTTCAAATTTAGCCCATTTAAAAATAATACATATGAGTTATATATATATATACATATATATATATTACTTATGATACTGCTTTTGATCACAAAGAATTCTTCCAAAATATTCCAACAAAAAACCGCTTCAGCTAGGTAATTTTTCTTATTATTTTCCATTCCACAATTGTATATTGGAAAAATAGTGATATATAGAAGCATTATGCCAAAATTGTATTAATAAAATATGGTTAAGGTTCATCCTCTTGGATATCTTCTCTAAGATTTCAAAGATACAGGAAATTGTTGTGAACAATAAAACACAGGGGGAGAGATTTTAGTTATGCGACTACTTCTGAAGTTCTAAGAATTTGTTTTATGGATGCATATTTAACTCTGTTGCTCTTTTCTGATTTTTCAGTCAGTATTCCTTTAAAATACTTAGGAAGAAAAGCTTAGGTTTATCTTTGATACAAAGAAAGAACAAATGTACTGAGAAGATACAGGTACAAATCAACTCCAAATCTGTGGGTAGCCAGCCCAGCAGAACCCAAGTCACTGAGCAGCAACCAATAGTTTCTTTGAAGAGCAAAACAGTTTTTTGCAGATCAGTTTAATCACTTTCTATGACAGAAGAAAAGGGCATGTGCACAAACAGGAAGTCTTTGATATAACCTTAAAGTCTTCAAGAAGCTTTTGGTTTCTGACTTCTACAGTACTGGTCAGAGTTGTTCAACAATCCTGTCATGTCTGCCAGAAGGTGACCATCTACATTCTCCTGGGTGGTCCATCTCTGCATGAAGACCAAGCTTCTTCTGCACTTGGAATCTCACTTCCACTGAATCATACTTCCTGGCACTCAGTATGTCTGCCTTACCTCCATTCCAGTAAGCTACACAATGGGAAGCTTATTTGGTGACTATAATATCATGACCTTCTTTCTTTCATGATGTTATTGAGCTATGAGTCAGGTACTACACTGCATGAGATTCACTAGTGAAACAAACATAAACAGTGCCCTCAGGTTATCTCCCAAAATGGCCTCTGTACTATTTATCTATTGCTACATAACAAATTACGCCAGAACTTAGCAGCTTTAAACAATAATAAATATTTGTTACATCACCAAAGTTTTGTGGGACAGGATTCAGGAGCAGCTTAGATGGGTGATTCAAGCTTGAGGTCTCTCATGAGGTTGCAGTCAAAATAATCACTCAGGTTGCAGTCATCTGAAGGCTTGACTGAGGCTGGATGACCCACTTCCAAGGTGGCCCACTCACATGGCTGGCAAGTTGATGCTGGCTGTTGATAAGAGGCCTCAGTTCCTCTCCACATAGACCTCTCCAGATGGCTGCTCAACATGAGGGCTAGCTCTCTCCAAAGAAAGTGATCCAAAATAACAAAGTAGAAGTTGCAATGACTTCTGTGACCTAGCCTGGGAAGTCATGGACCATTATTTCCACAGTATCCTATTGGTTACACAAGATCGGCCCTATCCAGTGAGGGGATTCTACAAAGGCATAATATCAAAAGGCAAAGATTGGAAGATGGGCATGGATGTTAGCTCAGGACCAGTCTTCCTCAACAAAAAAAGAGGAAGATTGGCAGATGTTAGCTCAGGGCCGATCTTCCTCACACACACACACAAAAAAGGCAAAGATTATTGGGGGTCATCTTGATCATCTCGTCATTGCCCATGACACCTATGGTTAAGATGTGGAGTTGTTCTTTGACCAATTTGAATCTGGGACTGTGACTGTTTTGACCAATTGAATATAGTGGAAATGGTGCTATGCCAGTTCCAAGTTAAGAGTCCTTTAAAGAGACTGGCAGTTTTGATTTCCTGTCTTTTGAAGCCCTGAGCCATCATGCAGACTTTCAGGCTACCTTGCTGAAAGGATGGCCATGTAAAGTTATGTTGAGGTATCAGGCATGTGTGCAAAAAAGACCATCTTGGTTGATCATTCAGAGGACTTCAGTACCTGCTACTCTATGACTGCAACCACATGAGAAACTCGAAGTGGGAATCACCACCTGAGTCCAGCCACCTCATAGGATTATGAGACATTGTAGTAAATTTATCTTTAGCCACTAAATTTTGAGATGGTTTATTATGCAATGACAGAAAACCAGGACAAAAATTATGCAGGTTTCAATTATTCATTCTTGGTACTTTATGTACAACCTTTACATTACAACATAAGATCCACAGTGGCACAGAACAGTATCGGGATTACTACAACGGCATCTAACTGGTTTTTCACAGTACTCTTGTCTCCAACCTTCCATTCTCCAAATAGTAGTCAGAGTGACCATCACTATAACTTATAGCAAAGTCTTTCCTGATCCCTGGACTAGTCTATGTTTGTATTATGTAGTATGATTGCAGTCTATACATCTCTTTCATAACACTTATCGCACTGTATTTTTAATTATATTTTGCATAATCATTTTTTGAATGTTGGTCTCCCTCACTAGATACTAATCTCTAAGGGGCAAAGTGCATAGGTAACTTACCCATTGGTGTAGCCCCAGTTTCAAGCACAGTGCCTTGTACATAGTAGGTGTTCAATAAATATTTGTTGAATGAATAACTTCTCAAAACATCTTTTACACTTCACTTGATTTTGTAATAGAAACTTATTTTTTAGTGCTTTTAGTTTGCCTCTTTTGGCTACTTCCAGTTGCAAAGAAAAAAAATAGAACAATGTTTTAGCTAATTTTTCACAGGCTTCTAGAAATAGGTCATGAAAATAGTTACCTGAAATGTGACATAGACTCATATTTTCCAGTCTTTGGGTTAACTTTGGATTCTCTTAAGAAAAGCAGAGATCTGGCCACTTTTATTGAGAATAGGCCTTCAGAGTCTATCTTGTTCATCAATGCAAAATAAAAAATAGTTCTCACACTCCATTTTCCAGTTCTCATTTTACTTTCAAAATTTACTACAATACTGTATTTTTATTTTAAAAAATTATTTTCTACATTCTGTGTTGCATGTTTATATTTATTAACTTATTTAGACTAAGAATAAAAGATTCTCCAACTCCTTCCTTCAGTGACCTTGGAAAGCATAAAGCTTTGGTTAATATAATTACACCAATCTTAAAAAATCAAAATCATTACCAAAAACTCTTCTACATTAATAAAATGTGGAGCCAGACAGACTGTTGGTAAAGCATATGTTAATAAGGCACAGAAGTGGTTAAACACAAGGACATTTCCCTATATAGGAGACCAAAGGCCCAAATATTCAATAACAAAAATTTTAGCCATATGTGCACTTATGTAGAACAGATTATTAACTGTTATCCTCCGTAAATGTAAGAAATGAATTACAATAAATCTGAATAATTTTAAATTATTTTTCTGAAGTCACAGCCATTAAGCAGTGGTGATCATTCAGTGGAAATATTCATCAAGATACATGTATGACAGAAATACTAAGTTCATTTTGCAGTGTCAAATGGAGGCAAATTTTACAAATGCTGATATTCAAAAACATTTTCAGAGTAATTATGATTTTTTGGACAACACTTTCAGCATTCTTTTTCTTTTTTTCTTACATATGCTTCTAAATCTGTGTTTGGAATCCAAATTTTAAATTTAATTACAAGCAGAAAAATATGCCTACTTAACATCCAATTTAGGCCTAAATTACCCTTAAATTCATAGAGATTCATGGAAGTTTAGGGTTGGAAGATTTTTAAAGTTTATCTAACCCAGTGGTTTTCAAAGTTTAATGTACACTAGAATCACCTACAGGGCTTATTAAAACACAGATTGCAGGGTTCCACCATCTGAGTTTTTGAGTCAGTGGGTCTGGGGTGAGGCCCAAGAATTTGCTTCTTTAACTAGTTCCCAGATCACGCTAATGTGACTGGTCCAGGGACCACATTTGAGGATCACTGATCTAACCTACCACTTAAATTTTACAGTTAAAGAAATAAAAGCCCAGAAAACTTGCAAGATTGATCCAGTGTTTCTGCCACAGCCAGTGGCAAAAATGGCAGGAAAAGACAGGACTAGAATGCAGCTTTTCTAAAACCAAGCAGAGTGTTCCTTTGATTTGACTTTCCCAGTCTGAGGTGTGTTCAGTACCATATGAGGCGTTGATGAATAGGCTACAGAAAAATTAAGTCACAGCCAACGAAAAGAGAAGGCAACATAAACATCCTCTCTCCCAGTTGACAAAATTAAAGACATGCAGGACTGCACCAGAAATTGTATGATTCAGGTATTTCTTTGTGGCCACTACTCCCCTTTTGAAGTTCATTTCCCTCTAAACATCTAAGGACTTACTTTGCATTCTTACATTGCAACGTCTTTGTTGATAACTTTTCAGTAATTCCATTACAGCAAATCACAGGGTTGTCAAATCATCAAGGATCAGAAGATCATGAGTTGACAAGTAGCAGATGCACAGAAAGAAGTTTTAAATAACATGCATTGATTCCCCATGTGGAGCAAAGTAGAATACCTATTACTCCATGATAGTAAAAACCAGCCGGGAAGTAACAAAGAATGGAGTTATGCCACGATATTTACCATGTCTCCCACTTTTATTCAGTGAAGAATCAAAGAATTCAGAAGAAAGAAAACTCTTAGATTTTCAAACAAGCTGTTTCTGTTTAAGGACAGAAGTTTCTGTTAAAATTTAGTATAATTGTGATGTCACTGAGCACAGTGAAAGCTGCAGGCAAACAGAACATTTTCATTGTAATACCACTACTGTAGGCATATTTGAAACACTATAGCTTCTTCAGACTATAATTATAACTGTTTGTTGCTTCTGTGGTTTCAAAGATAATAGAAGTTGTTCACAAAATTTACACAACACTGATGTGTTGCATATAAAATATAGACAGTCACATGCAAAATATCCCATTATATATTTTTTCATAGAGAGGAACAGCTGAGAAACCTACAGACCATCAAATTATGACCCCAGTGTTTCATTACAAGCAATTAGACTCCGGAAACCAAAGGTACAACCAAAATGCTTGGTGTAATTTGGTTAATACCGTTTAAGAGCTGGGCCACAGGTGTTTGAATCTGCAGAAAAGAAAAATTCTGGCGGCTATAGGGTCTTATTACTTTATTGGTAACTACTCTACAGCCAGAGCATCAACGGTGGGACTGGTGAGAAAATACATGTTAAGTGAGGAGAGAGATTCAAAATCACACTCATTCATTCCACAAACACTGAGTGAATGACTACTCTGTGTGAGGCACAATTCTTGCCTCAATGAACTAAAATCCGGCAGGAGAGGTGGACTTAAATTCATTCCTTCATCAGACATTGAACAGTGCTATAAAGATATCAGTACTACCTGTTAGTAATGTTATAGAACAGAGTGCTCATGTGTTCAAAGGACTGGGAAACTAGGAACCTATCAGCAATAAATAACATTGATCTGGGTCTAGAAGAATTAAAAAGAAGTTTCCATATGAAAAAAGAAATGACCTGGGAGGAAATAAAAGCCATGAAAGACAGGTTGAAGTCATATCCCTTAGAAAATTATGCTAAGAAATTTCGACACTGTTTCCAACAGTGGGAGCCATGGAGGGTGTTTGGGGACAATAAGACAGAGTAGTTTTTGAGAAACCTCTTCTGGGAAGCACCCCTAAAAAAGGTGAATAAAAAATTAAAGACATCTTTTTGTAATGCCTAGATGAGCTGTTGTAATAATAAGGGACACCCTAGGAACCAGTCACAAAGAATCCAAAGGGTTAAAGAGATTTGGAATGAACTTTTGCCCGGGGGATTTGTTAATTTCTGATGACCTAGAACCTGAATTTCAATGAGTCGTGCTTTAGCGACAGGACACAAACCTGAGGCCAAAGCAGAAATGAACGTCAACACATCAAGGTAAATGGAAGGAAACAATAAAATAATAGCAGAAAATAACTAAACGGAAATCAAAGATATAATATGGAGCATTAACGCACCAAAAGTTAGTTCTATGATGAGACTAATAAGAAACAAATCTCTGACAAAAATAATCCAGAAAAAAAAGAAAAGAATGCAAAATACACAACGTGAGGAATGAAAGGGAGACTTGATTAGTGATGCAGCACATACTAAAAAGATGATAGGAGAATATTATATCAACTTTATTACAGTAAACTTGAATGCATCAGTGAAATGGACAAATTTCTGGAAAGATTTGTAATCAAACATACTCATGAAGACCTAGACAATCTGAATTACCTTAGAACCCTCTCAAGAAATTTCTCCCAAAGGAAACACCTTGTTGAAGTAGTTCTTTTGATGCATTCTACTAAGCAGTCAAGGAAGAGTATTCCATTCTTTTAGAGAAAAGAAAAAGAAAAAATATTCTCCAACATATTTGGTGAGACTAGCATATCCTTTATACCAAAAGCATAGAGTCAATTTGAAACAGAAAATTATGGCTAATCTCACATGAAAAACGGTGTTAACAAACTAAATCCAGGGATATAGGAAAAAGATAATACATTATTAACAAATTGTAATTATTCCATAAATGCAAAATTGATTCAATATTAGAAAATTATGAAATTACTTCATTATACTAAAAGATAAAAGGAGAAAATCAAAATCACTCTAATAGATACAGCAGAAGCATTCAATATAATGTAATAACCATTCAGGATAAAACTCTTAGCAAACTAGGAATAGAAGAAATCTTCTTTAACCTAATAAAGAAAATCTACAAAAGCACCTAGAGCAATAATTAAAGATTATCTTTAAACTCAGGAATGTAACAAAGTTGCTTTCTATCTCTACTTCTATTTAGCATTGTGCTGGAGATGCTTGTAATAAGACATGGACAAGAATAGAAATTATAAGAAATGAAATAAAAGGAAGAAATACACATATAATTAAAAATATATATAACTGTCTATATTTTTAAAAATATGAAGACAAATAAATGGAATGTATAAGAAAATTTAATGAAGAAAATATATACAAGTAAAACACAAAGGCAGTTGCATTCTATACATACTCAAAACAAGATAAGGATGTATAATTTTAAAAAATACTATTTTTAATAGCATCTAAAAATATAAAGTGCCTAAGGAATAAATCCAACAAAATATATAAGACTTTTAAATAGAAAATCATAAAACTTTATTGAAAGAAATCAAAAAAGGCTTAAAAGGCTTAAATGCAAAGCTATACTATGTTCAGGGATAAATGGTTTTACTATCATAAAGATGTTGATTTTCATCAAATTGATTTTTAGATTAAATGCAATTGGTATCAAAACCCCAACAGGAAGGACTTGCACTTCCAGTAAAATGGAGTAGATATGCTGTTCACCAGTGCTCCAAGTATAACTAAAAACCCTAGAAATTATATATAAACGAATATAAGAAGACTCTGAGAGGTGGAGAGAAGGCCAACTGGTCAAGACCACATTACCTGAGGGATGACATCATGGTGAGTTCCTTGGATTTTCTTCTTGTTCATCTATCCCAAACTTGGAACTGAATAAGCCAGCAAACCAGAAATGAAAATGGTCACAGACCAAAAAAGCCCCCATAGAGAGCCTACATTCTCTAGGCGTGGAACCAAGAAGGGGGCATCCTAGCAGGACAGCAGACGTTTAGACAATAAGAATAACTCCAGCCAAACAACACAGATAAAAGCTGTAACTCCACCCCTACCCCACCAGAAAAGGCCAAACTAGGAACATGGACTTTCACTTTTGCCAGGCTATAATGAGGTACTCAACATCCTGCTGGGTTGGTGTCAGAGAAGGGTAAGCAGACCTTCAGGAAAGGCCAGGACTTGCATCACACCGGCTAGACAAGATTTCCCCACCATGCTGACAGTGGAGACCATGTGGGGAGCCTGGAATTCCATCCATACTTGGCAGTAATTTGGCACCTCCCTGCCCCTACTGGGGCGGTGTCTGAAGGGATCTAGTGGAAAGTCATTGCTCACTCTGAAAAACAGTTTAGCAGTTTCTTAAGAAACTAACTATGCATTTACCAAACAGGCAAAATGAAACAGCATAGAAATAAATATTTTATATAAATATATATATAATCTCTACGTAGATTAATATACACAAACATATGGTAAAATTTAAAGAAAACAAGGGAATAACTAACACAATTCAGGATAGTGTTTCCTTTGGGGCAGAGGAAGGGGGATGCAATTGCACAGGAATTCATAAAATATAGGCTTTCAAAAGCAAAGATAGTATCTTATTTCTTAGGCTGAGTTGTGACCAGTGATCATCTTATTATTTTTTTAAGTGTGAGTTATATATTATATACATTCCTCTAGTATGCTATATTTCACAATACAAAGCATTGTATTCACAATAAAATATAAAACATTTTATTTACAATCAAAAGTAAAAACAAAAAGAAAGTCTGAGTAGGGAAAGTGGATTAAGTCTATGTTTTATTTATTTATTTATTTATTTATTTATTTATTTATTTATTTATTTATTTATTTATTTATTTATTGTTGAGGAAGATTTGCCCTGAGCTAACATCTGTGCCAATCTTCCTCTATTTTGTATGTAGATCGCTGCCACAGCATGGCTGACGAGTGGTGTAGGTCTGCACCTGGGATCCAAACCTGCAAACCCAGGTTGCTGAAGCAGAGCGTGCCGATCTTAACCACTAGGCCACAGGCTGGCCCCCAAGTCTATGTTTTAGAAAGATTACTCTGGGGGACATAAAGAAGAGAGATTCTGATGGCTACTACTATCTAGGAGAGAGAAAATGAGGTTCTAACCCCGGGAATGCCAATTAAGTGCAGATTTAAATGAGAAACCTTGTGAACATGTAATTGACAGAATAGATGAGAGGATATTGATGTGTTTTGTGCCTGGCTTGTTATTAGAATGATGATCATGACCAGAAGAGAACTGTAGGGAAGCTCTATTTGAAACGTGGGAGGTGGAACAGGAGTAAGCAATGGAAAGACAGAGAGACTCACAGAGAACCATGAGTCCAAAGCCAAGAGAGGATTAAGAAGTTAGAGTCTAGACCGGAGAGTTTCAATCACTGTAAAGTATGTTCTGAGGTCATCTGCTGGTATGAAATATACAGGAATATTTTTCTGGACTTGAGGAGAAGGGAAAGGGTGTGGAATAGCAGCTGTGGGAAATACAATAGGGCAAAACCCAGAGACAAAAACACTGCTGAATAGCAGTGAGAGTCCCGCTGAGGTTGGATGGCGTGAATCTGCAGGAAAGCCAGCTGGTACGATCCATGACCTACTCCAGCAACCTTGGTTATCATTGAACGGTTATCAAAGTTGCAAACATTATCATGTCTAAAACATACAGACACACACATGCAAGCACTCGTGCATGCACTCATACTCTTCAAGTTTGAACTAAATAATTTGTCAGGGGTCTACCAAAAACCATACACCACAGCACAGAGGAGACTGTAAAATCCTTTACACTAGGCAATATAATTTCCATGGATGACTAAGTATTTCCATCCAGCCACAGCTTCTTTGGGATTCTGGTTGTTCAGAATTTCCTTAAAAACTTACAGGGGGAAGGTTAGTGGGACAAACTACAGTCCCCACTGCAGCAGTTGACCCTGAGGCAGTAACTGATATTCACACTTTTCAGAGATCCTTTTCACCCATCTTAGACTCTCCTCCCCTTCAGGTGGCACTCTGGCTGGTGCAGGTGGCTTGCCTGGTGGCTTGTCCAGGCCCTCCTTTCTGGAATCTGTTTCCATGTCCTTCTCAAGCCATAGTTATTGTACTTGCTCTTCACAAATGCAAGTTACAAACGGCAGGAGAGGCACACATATTCCCATTACATAGCAGCAGCCCTACCTTTTTATGATAATAGTGGTCAATTATAAGGAGAGTCCAAAGTGATATGACAGCAACTGTGGCTTTCAGTTTATTGGGTCTTCTAAGATCCCTGGTGGAAGCATCCTTATCTGAGCATCAGGGCCTCAAGATCTACAGAGCCCAGTGTTGCAGGGACAGGAAGCACAAATTCACCAAGTGGGTTACTGGGAGTGATGAGGAGGAGGACCACTCCTACTTCCACCCCTCAATTCCCAGACCCATGTATCTTACCTGTTGAGGTAACAGTACCACATAATGGTCTTTGTTTCAGTTGTGTAGCACATCCTGTAGGATAGCACCCCATTCCTTCAGTGTGTCATCTCTAAACCAACCCCTCAGCTATACTTATACCTTCAAGAAGCCATCCAATATATTCCACGGTTACATACCAACTGCCACACCTCATTGGCCGCAAAGTGGTCCATTGGTCCAAGGGAATATTATGTAGGATTGCCTATCAGTAAATCAGATACTCAGTGAACCCTCAGTTAGTGGTGGGGGCCAAGGACCTGCAAGCAGAAAAGGAAAACCCATACCAGAGTATGAATGGATCCCAGTCAAGATGAAACATTGTCCTTTCCATAGCAGAAAGGGTCTGATGTAGTCAGTTACCAGCAAGTAGCTTGTTGGTCTCCTCAAGGGATATTGCTATATCAAGGTCTAACAATACTCAGTCATGATGGGAAATTCTGGCTACATGGTCACAGGATGTCCCATGGTTAGATGCTCAGTTTCTACCAGGGCCCAGTAGAATGTCAGGAGTTGCTTTTCAAATGACATGTAGTTCTCTGCTGCAGATGATCTGGCCTTGCTCCAAAACCCTAGAGGCTTCTCTGTGATTTGCCTACTGGGCCTTGCCAGAGGCTCTACATGATGCCTTCTCTTCCACAGATATCTCTAGTACCGTGGAATCTATCATGTCATTGGCCTGATAAGCAGGCTTGCTTGCACCAGAGCTAAGGTCCCACTCAAAGCTAGAATCCTCTATCATCCAAGTAATGAGTTGTCCTAGTATTCCCAAGTACAGGATATGCTGCCTCCAAACCCAAAGAGACCTACCAAATATTGTGCTTCTCTCTTAGTGGTAAGAAATGCAAGATGTCATTGGATACCTAACTATCTTGCCTCTAGGAACACAGTGTTCTATAGGCATCTGCATAGATTTCTAAGGGTCAGTCTCTTCTACGTGCCATTATGACTTTGTTACTCACCATGGTAATTGTATCATCACCTTATTTCTGATGGGTAAGTGTTAAGGAGCCTATCATCCCAACTGCTACTAGGGTGCAAATTGCCTGCCTTCTAGCCAGCAAGGAACCCAACTTCAGAATTGCATCCTTACAGTTGCTTCCTTAAGATCATTTCTGCTTTCAACTGTCTTAGTTTAGGTTCCCTAGAAGCAGAGCCATTCCCTTGGTAAACTGAATGTTCTCCAGACCCTTGTGAGGAACTTGGCCAACTGATAGGTTATTCAGCTTCATATGGTAGACTCATTGTGGCAGCCTCCTCCTCTGAGCCTTGGGATCCTTTCCTCCACAATTTCTTCCACAGGACTCCATGGAAGTTTTAGGACTTTTCTGCTTCATTTATTGTAGATCATTGCTTTTCCTCAGCTTCCCAAACAATCCCAACAGCATGTTAGAACTGCCCTTCAGGCCCTTACCAGAGTATTAAATCCTGTGTCATGGAAGAAGGCCCCATATCAACAAATACTTGACCACCTTTATCTCCCCTCCACTTGATCCAACACCTTGATGGTCCATTCCTAGACATACTCTCCTGGTTCTTTCTGGAACATGCTAACCAAGTTCTGCAAATTTCTATGCTTTTGCATATAAGCCTGTGCTGAGATTTGGCCATAGTTATAGGTCTGGGGTCAAGAGGCAAGACGAGGGAAGAACTGAGAAGGGAAAACATTATCTTGCAGAGCACATGTCTTGTTTGATGCCTCTTCATAGTCTCAAAGCAAGGGGAGCATCTCTATCTTCCAACAAAGAGTAAGCCACTTTGACAGAAACAGAGGCTTCAGGGGAATTGGTAGATTCTAGATTCTCAAGCACATTTAGCCAGAAATCCCTGCCCAAGTCTGAGGATCCCATTTACTTCTTATCAGGGCCTAACTTTAAGACAGGAGACTTCAGCCTTCTCTGAAACTCAGCCACTTTTGCAAATAAATGTAACGGGAGCTGTGCCTGTCACTTTAGTCACAAAAGTAGCTGTGTCTGTCCCTCAACCACAGAAGATGAGAGTCTCAAATGCTTACAAGGAGGTCTTCTGAATAACACTTTGCTTTAAATTGTTGATTAATAGATCTGAGCCTGTCATTTTCTCTCTTCATTGAATCAATAGTACTTAGCAATAGCCATCCAGTTCCACAGTCCTTACAGTTACTATTTTCCCCAAGTCTCTCAAATACCTGAGACGTTGCAGCAAGTATTACATTCCTTCTACCTGTACTCCATCCAGGTCATCACACGTGAAAGTCTCAGCAATGGCGCTGCCACAGTACAAATGGGACGACCAATACTCGCCCGACCACCAGTGAGGGAGTGTAAATTGTCTGCCTTCTAACCAACAAGGAACTCAACTTCAGAATTCCATCCTGACTGTTGCTTCCTAAGACCACTTCTGCTTTCAGCTGTCCTAGGTTAGGTTCCGTAGAAGCAGAACCTAAGAAAGGGATTCTTGTTCAGGTTATTTATTGAGTGAATGCTCTCAAAGGAATGGGACTGAGGGAGGCAGAAAAGGGCAGGGGAAGGAACAAGGAAGGATGTGGTCTTGACTTCAGTCTGTTCCCATAAGAAGTTCTGGAACACAAATTGTACCACAGAGTTGGTCACAGCTTGAGGCAAAAGGACTACACTTTTCTACCCTTGCGTTAGACAGTCGATGTCTACAGTCCATCGCAGGAGGGGCAGAGTTGGAGGTGGTGGTGCAGTCTTCCTGGTTGAGACACCTCCTGGTCAAGGGCAACTCTGCAAGCAGTCCGCTCTGAAGGGGACAGCTATGAATGGTTATAACCCTACATTCACAGCAGTTAGGAAATGGATACATCACAGGACACAGGGGTTCCAACAGCATGGCATCAACAGCATCCACTAAACTACTATTTCTTAAGAGATCCTTAGTGTTATAAATTACAGTAACACAGAAGAGCAATTCTATGAAATCAAGCCATAAATTTAAAGCCGTGCAGTGGTGTGTGGAGCTGGCTCCTATTAACTCACAAGAGTTGATTATTCACACCCTTTCCCAAGGCAGCATTCAGTGACGTCATCTTGATAGCTTGAAATTGTCCATGGTGGGAGTATTCACATCGTGAAAACTGGCAAAAGCTACATATCAGATCCTTTTTGGGTGTGGGGGGAGGCATGGTCAAGTTGGTAGATATTTACCAGCACACCACTGAAACTGCACAAGATAAGAATCGTTATTCCTGGGCCGGTCCCGTGGCTTAGCAGTTAGGTGCGTGCGCTCTGATGCTGGTGGCCCAGGTTCGGATGGATCCTGGGCGCACACAGACGCACTGCTTCTCCGGCCATGCTGAGGCCGCGTCCCACATACAGCAACTAGGAGAATGTGCAACTATGACATACAACTATCTACTGGAGCTTTGGGGGAAAAATAAATAAATAAATAAATAAATAAATAAATAAATAAATAAATAAATAAAAAGAATCGTTATTCCTGATTCTAAGTATGAGGAAAATAAGCTAAGAAAGCAATTAAGTGACAGATTTAGAATTAAAATCTATTTCTATCTGACGTCATTGTAATGAGAATATTAAGTTTAGTTCAACACACATTTATGAGTGACAACTATGTACCAGGAATCGTTGTCACTGAGACACATTCCCAGTCCACAAGGGAAATGGAATGAACCTTGAGTATTCGAGAAACCATGAACATGATATTTTGGGAATTTGATTGAACTGCTTCTAGCTATTTTCATATCTGAGATTTTAACAGTGTTCTAAAGATTTTTCTCTTTTAAATTTGTAATATGAAGATTTAAAAAAATCCAATCTGAATGCCTCAGTTTATGAGATACACATGCAAAAGTATTCTGGAAATGCACAAAGCTTAATACAAATGAACAAATTCCTAATAAGAAAGTCAACGGTGAAGATAACAGTCCTGTTTTGAACAGCTGAAGCAATAGATCCCTTAGAATGAAGATGAGGGTGACTCCATCCTGTCCTTCTTCAATTGAGTCAAGGCCACTTTTTGTTGTGGTATTTCAATTGAGTTGGAACAACTTTTTCAGGCTCTTATTTTGACAAGTGATTTTTTAAACGTGATCGGAATTCTTCTGGCCCTGGAGAAATGAGCAACATTTCTCTCTTCCAACATTTGATTCCACAGTCTCTTCAGGGCCAGAGCTGGAGTTGTTCTGAAGGAAGTGTTTTAAAATTAAGGCAGCGCCAGCTGCTTGTGGTACGTGCATCTTCTCATATACATTCAGGAAAGTTGCTGAGTTCAGTGCCTTCATATCTTTGGATGTTTGGTGGTTTGCTGGTTTCAATACTCTCATATTTCAAATCTTCTCTTCTGTTCCTCCCTTTTCTTTCTCTCACATCTTTGTCTATAACCAGCTCCCTATCTGTCCCAGGAACTCCACGTCAGTTTTCATCCCAGCCATACTTGCTTGGTCCTCTTGTTACTATCTCTGGCAGAATAGAACATTATAGTTATACCGTCATTGGTCTCCAGTGCCACAAACATTATTGGCTTTAGAAATCAACGACACTCTGATAGAAGGAGAGAAATTAAAAGATGGCTTTCTATTGCCACAGAGAAAAGTACAATTACAGCAGCAGGAACAATCATAATGCTGCAAATGTACGGATTTGAGCACCTTACTGGTTCTTTGAGAAACCGATCCATGTGCACATATAAATACACACACACGCCTGTCCATGCACATACATACACACACATACACGCACACACACGCAGGGTATGATTACATATCTTTTTCCTAACTGAACAAAGAAAAGGCAACAGTACTCTTCAAAGGGCTTGTTCTTTCTGGGTAAAATTGTGTAAGGTGGTTATCAAGGAAGGTTGTATATGAGAGACAAAGACAAAAATTTCAGTTGCTCCAAGAATTTGCTGAATGATTTCATATTGTTGAATGCCATCCATTAACACATGTATTTAGATCCTAACAATGACTGGCAGACATTTGGAAAGCAAAAGTAAAAGCTGACCTGTAGACAGTTCAAATTTGCCATATGCTTGCTGTCACTGTTAACAGTTTGTAGACCATCCTAATTTATGCTTCAGCAGACTAACCTGAAGTATTCTAAAGAAAGGGAATACCTGTTTATTTTTCAAATAAGGCATTTTATTTTTCCTTATTACTCATAAGTATGATAGATTAATAAACGATTAAGGGCCAATTTAAGGTAGTTTGAAAGGGAGAGAATGGGTTTCCCCCCCCAAGACCTGTCACAAATATTTTCCACCTAAATGATTGCCTTACTGAGGAAATTCTCAAATGATATTGATCAGGTGCAATTTCAGAAATAAAAGTTATTTCCTTCAACATAGCCTAATAGAATTTTTAAAGGGAACTTATTAGTGCTTAGGAATCACTACAGTTTAAATTGTGTGTGTAAACGTAAAAATATGTTTTCTAACCTGTCTAATTTTTGCCTTTTTAAAAAGAATTTTATTTCCCTCTCATGTGTTTAAGCAACCAATATCCCATTAACTAGCTGCCCTTTATTTTTCTTTCTTGAAACTTCATTTCTTAAGCATTATTTTAGGTGGAAGGATTTTTGATGGAATGGAAAGGAGGAAGAAGAAGTTAGTATTTGTTGTTTAAAATTTTGACGCTTGAGTACAAATCTACTCATCTTTTTCTCTTCATGTATTTAGGGATAATTCTTCAACTTTTCCAGTTTTAATCAGATAGCCCAGATGGTCATGCTTATAGTAAAAATGTTATTAAAGCCTGAGTAAATAAAATAATCAAGAGACTTACTAATTAATTTTTAAATATTCTAGATTCTGAGCAAGGGCTATAGATCATGTTATACCATTTTGTCCCTTCTGCTTTTAGTATAGTGGTTGTTGTGTGATAATACTCAATAAACGAATTTTGAATAGTTAGTTACTAATAGTTATTTAAAAGTTATACTGTGTATTCTGCTTTTAAAGGTGCCATATTTACGTCTAAATATTCTAAAACAAACCAACCATCTAAAACATTTATAACCGCTAATTATTTTAAAATAAAATATTTTGCTGCATGTTAGCAAACGTTACTTTTCAAATATCTCTTCTGAGGACACTTAAGGCATGAATCATGAAAATGATAAATAAGTTGCAATGAGTCATAGAAATTCAACATGAAAATAGCATAAAAATGGCTTGCTTGCAGGCTCATGTTTGTGGTCCTGCTGGACAAAGTCCTTGGGGATATTAGGAAGATGATCCACACCTTGCCCAACAACATCTAACTGGCTTTTCACTGCAGGCCCTCCTTGGCCGTTAAATTCTCGCGGAGAGGATGGTGGGACCAGGCACCGCTTCGTCTGAAGCGCCGATAAGACTCTCTGTTCATCTGTAGAAGCAAAGCCCTGGGCAGCTGGCACCCTTCCACCAGGAGCTACAAACACCGCTCTGACACATTGCACATTTCCTCGGGAGGCAGATGTCTCGTGGCTGCCACTCAGGTCTCCAACTCCACCGAGCCACCTGTACAACATATTTAACGTACTGGCAATGCTCTTGTTGCCACTTGGGAAAGATTTTTTGATAACTTAATTTTTCTCTCAACTCCTGTATGATCAGCGGGATTATGACATGAAATTCGGCCTCATATTACCAAACTCTTTATTCAAAAATATAAGGGAAAAATCAAAGCCCTCCCACTTCTCCCCCTCCCCTAACCCCCCCCAAATGATTCAGAAAAATGCATTCACCTTCTAAATCATGACAATTAAATTTGTTCCTTAAAAAACTAATGTTTCCAAAAAGCGATTTTGCTGAAGCACTACCCAGAAAAGTTAAACAACTAACTGTGAAATTGCTCACCCTCTGCGCTACTCTGACACGACCAAACTTGAACACGCCTCTGCCACAACTTGAAACTGTGGGTGCAATCCTCCTGGAACATTATCTGGGAAACATTCTGACTTTTTCAGCTGCTAAAGTGATACTTACAGTACCATTGTGTCTGTTTAGTTTAAAAATGAGGTTGATAACGATAATGCTTTTCCATAAGATGATCTTCTACTTTTTAATGATACCCGTAGTTTCCCCTACATAAATGACTAAATCCTTACAGAATCTCGGTCTTGATTAGCACTCCTGCTAGTAAAATTTCACATACTAAATCAGCACCAGCTGTAGCAAGAAAGAAAGAAAAAAGGCAAGTGTAAATGTTCCATATGCCCCACCAAATTGGCATCTGTGTCAGGAACCCTTTTTTTTTTAAACTATTGTATACATACATTCTCTTAAGTGTTTTGTTCACAGAATACTGCTAACAAAATTTCTCTGTTGGCATATCAAGGAAAGAGACTGTCCTTGGTATCATTCAATCGCACAAAATATAATTTCTGCTTCTCCTCTTGTGGTCACAGACACACCTGAATGTTCTATTTATAAAAGTTACTTCAAGTTAGTGAACCTTTATTTTGACATCTGCTCTCTGTAATCTGACACTGCTGTGCTATTATAAAGCTGCTTTACAGTTGGAGTTTAATTGGTAGCAACATCAAACAGTGTCAGAGAGACAATAGAATTACTTTGGTCACCTGGAAGGTGTCTCAGAGACCAGGCTCAAAACAAATAATTTGCAATGTGGTGGTGGTAGAAAGCATTTGTGATCACTCGCATCTCATCACCCATATTTTCTTCAAATTATGAGTGCCTCTCCATAGATAAATATACACATACATATATCAGAAATAGTCTCAAAGCTATATCTAAGCTGCTACGTTATACTAACATAGGTGGTTGTCAATAGTTTATCCATTGGGACCTTATTAACTGTCTGAAATCCAGTAGGTATAGTTCTGCAGGAACATATTCAAACCAGCAATACGAATCCTACAATAGCCATCAGAAAGCTACATACTGATTAAATGGTCTACATACAAGAAGTGTTAATAGGATATGTCCCAGAGAAAGCTGTCTCACAGGGGAAAATATGTTTAAGTATTTTCTTCTCTCATTGAATGTGGTTATCAAGGCCAGTGTATATGGAAGAGGAACTGATCACTCCTTTCTTTGTGGCACGCACTGATTCCTGTCCATGCATTCTCTCAAGTGTCGAGAACTTTGTGTTGCTCGTTTGCTTACATGTCTGCCTCTCTTGATTTGACTATAAGCTCCTTGAGAGTTGAAATAGTATCTATGTAGTCCTATATCTATCCTACTGGAGTATCAGAGTTTAGTAGATGCCCAACAAATGTTTGCCAACATCAAAACGGTTAAGGAATGCTAAAAGTTTTTGTTAAATGCCAAAGGAACTGGTTGATGAATAACCAACTGGAATCAAATGACCCAACTAAACAAGGACAAGGGGAAATGTATGAAAATTTTCTTGTTCTCTGAAGTTTTCCTGCTTATAAATTCCCCTTCATCAAGTGTTACCATAGGGCTATGGAGATTTAGTAAAAGTTACACTTGATAACTTATTTATATCTAAGGGTAAAAATCAGAAGACATTTCCGTTACAAGTTAAAAATCTCTGGTATCTTAAGATCCAGTTTACCTAAATTCTCAATGAATAAATTAGAGAAGAGCATGTGAGGAAATCCACAACTGTAGTATATCTTGCAAAGTGCTTTTTTAAAATATGAAAATTCATTCTCTTAAAAACATGTAGCTTCCCTTACAAGACAATGGCTCCTCTCCCCAGTGCTGTGAGTTGTCCAACAAAGCTGCTAGCCTCCTCTCAGGGAAGCTGTGATAGGAATTCCCATACCAGGAAGTTTGGGTGAGATGATCCAATGTTTATATACACAAAATTCAACTACACTTACCAACCCTATAGTGATCTTGCAGCTGTTATAATGATTATACTCAACTTATAATGATTATACTATAACTTATAACCATTATACTATAACTTATAATGATTATACTGACCAAATGTCATATTATATGGTCATATATTTGGTCATATTATAATTGAAAGTAGCAGTGGTAAATTTATCTTTGCACTAACCTATCTGCTCCTGGAAAGTAAGCATAATTCTTTTTATCTCTATATTCCTAAATATCAGCACAGTGATGCAAAGTATATATTTTAAAACGACTTAAATAAATGAATGTTTCTTTGAACAACTGATTTCTTACTTGGTTGCCTGCTTATTTTTTAGTCCTAGGTCGGTAATTGGCATGCTTATTTTAATTACAGCATAAAAATGAACTTGGGGAGTCAATCAATCAAGAAGTCCTTTCCGAGAACACTGTGTGTATGCAGTCCTACCATACTTCACAGTGTAGCGGCAACAACCCAAGAGAATAGAGACAATAGGTGGTGCAACCCAGGATGATGTCAAGCTGCTGTTCTGGTTGCTCTATGCCAGTGTCTACTGTTAAATATTTTGAACGTCAACTTTGGTTTCTGATCTAAGGCAATTTGTGATTGTGATGAGAACACTATGTAATTATAATCTTAAAATAATAGGTAATACACAGTATATGAAAAACAGGGTAGTTTATACAATGGCTACAAGGAGTTCACAGAAAATGGTCATGTTTAGGAGGCAAAGTCCAGGAGGTGGTGACGTGGAATTTTCATTTGGAGCACTGGCCTCCATATTCCAAGGTGATGTTTGGACTAATACCAAACATCATGTGTATTGGGGACTGATGTGTATTGGGGACTGATGGTTACCAGTTGTCATTGCCTTTTATAATTCCATAGGCCTTGCTCACCAAAAGCTACCTTATCGTCTAGAAATGCATGCCAGGGTGGTTTGTATGTGGTGGTTGCTTCTAAAAGGCCACAGCCAGGTCACACACTATTTAAAGCACTACTTTATTTAAGACAACTTTCAAGTGTTTCTTCTCCCTTTGCTATCTATGATTGCCCCATTTCAGTTTGCCATAGAACAGCTGTTTCGATATCCAGCATTTATCCGTTCTCCACATGCATCCAGCCCGGAGGGATTGTTAAGCAGATCATTGTTTTAATTCTGGCTACATTCCAGGTCCCCATTATTAGTGATCCTGTCTTAACATTTACTGTTCAGTTTGGCTCACAGGTGATGTTGATTAAATTGGATATGCCATCTGGGGTAGGTTTTCATCTGGTAGGCACATTCAAGGCTGAGCAAACCTACTGCTTCATTTTGGTCTGAAGCTTTATGCCACATGTGATGGCATTCTGGACATGGTTTTGTGCAACCTGGGCTTGACTCCTGGCTTATTCAGTTAGTAGTTGTGTGAAAGTAGTTGTGTGAAATCCACTTCACTCTCAGGGCTTTGGTCTTCTAATGAATAAAACAGAGAGAATAATCATTAATTCATTCCTTCACTTGGTTCCTTCTTAATTTTTTAACCATTTATTAGGCAGCCATTTTGTGCCTGATATGATGCTAGGTGTGGAGAAATCAGAGATAAATAAGGAACCAAAGAGGAAGAGGGAAGGCACACTAACAGAAAGATTGCAATACTACATGAACTGTTCTCAAAACATCTCTTGACACTAACAGATATGAGCAAAGAGCTACAGATCCTGGAGGACAGAGCAACAAAACCTGCCCCCTGGCATCACAGGATTTCTCAAGAAGGACGTGACCATTAAGCTGCATCTTAAAGATGAAGAGCTCCAAACTTTGCTTTTGTGCATCTCATCAATTAAAATATACATGTCAGGGTAACACATAACAATTTTGTCCCTATCAGGGAAAAAAATCAAACATGTACAAATTAGTTATTTTTTATTCAGTTAGTTAATTTAAATAAGCAAAGCAGCCTTGAATACATGTGCCACATACCACACGGGATTGTTTTGAGAATCAAATGGCATGATGTGTGAACAGACACCTTTTAAGGAGCTGGGGAAAGCTCTTTTGAACATGTGGGTGATGTTGCCTGCCCTGCCTATCCCAAGAGGCCGTCACAGGACTAAATTAGAAAATGAATGTGAAGGAATGCTGGAAATGTGAAGCACAGATAATAAGAGCAGGAACAGCTCATGCTTATTTCATTCTTACAATGTACTAGGCACTGTTCTAAGTGTTTTACATGTATTAGTTCATTTAGCAACCAATATGGTGGGTTCTAGAGGTGAATCATATTAAAGTGTCAATATTGGACAATTTTTGACCTATAAAAATGACAATTTCATGTGGTTCAAGCTATTATTACTTCACTATTTTACAGATGAAGAAATGAAGTGAAAATAGGTTAACTTACCCAAGATCATGGAGTTAGTAAAAGACTATTATTTTTCTTATTAATTATCGACATTCTGATTATGTTAGGGTTCTTGTAATAAAAGTCCAAAATGTCTAAGTTTAGAGAGAAAAATAATTTATCGGAAGGATATGGAGTCACTCAGAGTCAAAGGAAAAGCTGAACAACAGAATATTTCCAGAATCCCCCTGTATCTTATCACCTCAACGTCTACCACCCTCTTCCAAGCCACCACCATCCCTCACCTGGATGAATGGAGGAGCCTCTGAACTGGTCCCTGGGATTCTGCCCTTGCCCTTTTTCAGGCGATTTCCAAGCTAGTGGAGAGATAGATCATGTCTAAATGTAGGTCAAGTAATGTTGCTCTTTTTCTTAACCTTTCAATGGCTGCCATTTCACTCAGAGGCAAAGCCAACATCTTTACTCTAACAGAGGAGGCCCTGGTGATCTGCCCCCAGCCCCAGACCACTCTGACCTCACCTCCTACCTCCCTCTCCCCCTTCCCTCTGCTCCACTCACACATTCCTTGAAGACCCAAGACGCAATCCCACCTCAGACCTTTGCCTCTCCAGATCTTTCCCCAGATTACCATGTAGCTCACTCCCACACATCCTTCCAGTTTTTTCTCACACCTCACATTCTCAATGAAATCTTCCTTCACCCCCTATTTAAAATTTCAACCCCAACAGGGAACCATCCTATCTTCCTGCTCTCCTTTATTTTTTCTCTGTAACTCTCATAATTGTCTCTCATACTTTGTATTTGCTGATTTATATTTATTATTGGTCTCAAGTAGAACATTAGGGCAGGGATATTTAACAGTTTTGCACAGTACTTGGCACCTAAATAAATACTTGTTGAATGAATGAACAACTAGGTCTTGGAAAATAAAACAAACAAATAGAACAAAACAAAACAAAAGTAGAATCTTGGGGATCCAGGAAGCTCCAACTACCCCCTGTGTAATTGTGTTCAAAAGTACAATTCTTAGAAGAAAGACTGATGGCCAGAGCTTACGTCCCATGCCCACCCACTGACCAGGATAGGGCGGGACACACTGAGTCCCTAAAAAATGACAGGCAACTGGCATTAATCTTCTATTACCATAAGAAGGGGGAATGGATTCTAGGCAAGTAAAAATCAACAGCTGTGTCACCCACTATACGTGCTGACCTTGTTGATTGGATTTTCTACTTTTACTCTGTTTTCCAGGCACTTAATACATCATCTAGTATCCTCCAGAAACAGTAGACTTCCATAAAAATTTGGATTTAAAATCAGACTTCCCAATGCAGACAATTATTGTTTCCATTTTCTTTAGATTGATTATCTTTGCACAGTTCTAGGTAAACTTTAAAATACATTACACAGGGCCGGCCCTGTGGCTTGGTGGTTAAGTGCGCGCGCTGCGATGCTGGTGGCCCGGGTTCGGATCCCGGGTGCGCATCGAGGCACCACTTCTCCGTTCATCCTGAGGCCGAGTCCCACATACAACAACTAGAAGGATGTGCAGCTACGACACACAACTATCCACTGGGGCTTTGGGAAAAATAAAATAAATAAAATCTTTAAAAAAAAAATAAAATACATTACACATATTGGAACACCTATGCATCTTCTAGAAGAGTTTTTGAATTCTTATATTAGGATTTTTATTTATCTTAAAGAAAATACAGGAATTATCAGCTTATAGTGCTCTTTTTATTCTGCTCAAAATAAAATAATTATACTGCTTCTGCTTATAAAAAAATAATATCTGCTAACTGAAAAAAAAATTGAACAATATAGAAGTATATAATGTAGCACTACATCGACCAAGACTTTCCCCTTGCTTCTGTCCTAGCCCACAGATGTACATTCTTTTAACACGTGGGATATGTACTTCCAGTATATTTTTATATCATAGAGACTTTTGTAAAAACACTAGATAGAATAATATTATATGCACTGCTCTATAAACTGCATATGAGATATTAACACTTTGCATATTGTTCTACAACCTGCATTCTTCACTTTACATTCGATCATGGACAGCTTTTCATGCCACATTGGTCTACTTTATCTTATTCAAAGGCTGTATACTGTTCTATTATATGAATATATCATAACTTCTTTAACCAATCCTTTAATGATGGAGATTGCTATTAAAAACAAGGTTACAATTGATATCTTTGTATATAAATGTCCATTTATGTTTTTAGAGTCCAAAAACTATAATTACTGAGTCAAAGCATAGATATATTTTACATTTGATATATATTACTAGATTGTACTACAGAAAATTTATCACAGTGTACACTCCCATCAACAATATTTGATAATGCTCACTTCCTAGCACTTACCATCATCTAATAGAAGGCATGGAATCTATTAGTATGTCTGTGCCAACTTTTGACTCTAGATGCTAGATCTTATCTAGTGCCATTTTCACTGGTAATTGGAGATGAGTCAGACAAATTAGAGTGAGTCTGACCTAAGTGAACACAGCTCCAAAAATGGTGACTTACACCACTGCATGATCAAACAGTAGTTACTGGGATGAGTATATGGCCTTACATAGGGATTTTAACATTGTCAACGAGATTGGACCCTATCTGAGGTAGACAGATGTAGAAATGTAGTATTTAGAAACACAGTGTAAGCCAACAGTGGTGAGTATAGGACACACACACCTCCACTCCACATTCTCTGTCTTTGTCAGACAAAGATAATTCCAATGATCTTAGGCTTTACCTCTGAGTCCTTCACAACAGTGTCTCACAGCCACAACAAACTCCTTAAAGGAGACATATCAGATACAACCTATTTGCCATCCCGGAGCTACACAGTGGTTTTTCCAGACAAATGGAATCCAGAAGATACAGAATTCTCACCATGATGTATTTTAGGGGAGAAGGGAAAGTGACATCTGTTCAAAACTTTTAAATCCATTTTTAAAAAGTGCTCCCCAGTGTTCAATAGTATCAAAGACAGGAACAGGTTGAAGCCTAATGCCCTATTGTGATTTGTGGGTGTTCCTAGTGAAAAATAATAATTCATAGCTAATTCAGAAAGATTCTGGTCAGAATCTTACTAGTGATAGAGACAAAAGATACCAGGATAGCTACTGTATTCATTTGATTTCTTAAAACAATTAGAAATTCTGTATTTTTGTCTAGCATCTCTTCAAAGATGTATTTCAATAGATGAAACTTAGTCTGCTGCCTCAAATTTTTGAAATTTTCCTTGATTTTATATTAGTAAGGACAATTAATGCTAGCTGCTGTAATAAATAATCCTCAAATCTCAGTGGATTAATATAATAAAATTTATTTTTTATTCCCAAAAAAGTCAGAGAATTTTTCTGGTGCCTCTTTGAAGTGGTGACTATGGGATCCAGGCTCTTCGTATCACATGATTTCAACGCATGGCCTCCATTGTTACTTCCAAAGGAGAAGACAAATCATGAAAGATCACACAGATGGTTTTCCGGCCAGTCCTGGAAGTGTTGTACATCACTTCCATCCACTCCCAATTGGCCAGGACCTGACTACATGGCCCAACCTAAAGGAAGGTGGGAAATGGAGTCCCCCTGTGTGCCCAGAAAGAGGAAATGGGATTGACAAGCATCCAGCCAGCCAGTCTCTGCCACAGGTACACAACCAGGCTCGGAAATTTTATTATTCTTTGTAAATCTAAAGCAATATTCACTTCTTTAAAAATTTGGAAGGAAGACTACTTTGCTATATTTCAATAGGTTCTTTATACCACATAATTCTACATTCTTGGGGATGAAACTGTATTATGAATATGACTGAATTCACAGACTTTTATATCTGAAGGCTAGACATGATCTCAAGAGACTCCTTAACTGAATTCACCTCCTCAGGCAGGTAATGATCTCTACAATGATTCTCAACAATTTTCAACCACCAAGAATTCCTTTAATTATTTTTTTTCCAAAGATCTTATGTTTAGAAACAATTTGTCTACTGAATCACATTTATGGAGCAACAGCATTCATTTTTCCCATGTGTTACTAATCAGAAACATATAAAACTGCAAATCAGAAGTTCTGAGCAGAATGTGGGGACTAGACTTACACTGAGTTAAAGCCAGATGCAAAGAAACCTGTGTTCCAGTGTGCTTGCATGTTATCTCAGTTTTATGGACCGAATTGCACCCCCCATAAACTCACATGTTGAAGCTCTAACATGCAATGTGACTGTATTTGGATATGGGGCCTTTAAGGAGGTAATTAAGGTTAAATGAGGTTCTAAAATTGGGGCCCTGATCCAGTAGGACTGGTGTCCTTATAAGAAGAGACACCAGAGATTCTCTCTCCATTCAAGCACAGAAGAAAGTCCATGTGATAACACAGCAAGAAGGTGCTGTCTGCAAGCCAGGAAGAAAGGTTTCGCCAGAATCCAACCCTGCTGGCACCTTGATCCTGGCCTTCCATCCTCCAGAACTGTGGGAAAATAAACTTCTGTTATGTAAGCCACTCAGTCTGTGATATTTTGTTATAGCAGCCTGAGCAAACTAATACACTCAGTTAGAGGTAAAATTTCTTCTCTACATCTTTAAAATATGAAAATAGACCTCAAATGTTCACTCTGTTATAGTCAATTGTGATTAGGAACAACTGTATTATCCTCCTGTTGTAAGGAGCTTTACTTAACGAAGGGTAATATCATCTCAAATCTCATTTCTGCTAGATGTGACTCCATATGTCAAGAGCCACGTATCAGAAAGCCTTAGCTGGAAGAAGAATTAGCTCCATAAACATGCAATTATATAAGATGTGGTATTTGTTTGATTGTTCTTGAATATAATGTCCCACCTACTGGAGGTTCAATTTCTATCTTTAATATTCTCTTAGGCAATCTTTGCATATAATCATACATGTGCATTAAAAGATGTTGAAACTGTCCACCCAAGTTATTATTTTTAGATTAGTGCAGAGGATGAGATAAAGGAATCATGACAATTAAATAAAATTTAGATCTGCCACCAGCAAATTGTTTCCCCATCCCTCTTCAAGGCAAGAATCCATACATATAGGTGCAGGGAAAGTAACTGAGGCAAAAGGCCAGGGTCATTTTTTAAAAAAGCTTAAAACTGTATTTTGCAAAGAGGTGCTGGTCATTGGTGTTTGCCATCGTGCCCTCTCTCCCTCCCCGCCCATGTTTGACTTTCATACTTGTTCTTCATGAGTCTGCTTCCCTGTAACCGACACAGGCTTAGAGAATGTGAAGACTGTTAGAAAGCAGGATTTAGCATGCCCATTTTAATAATAAATACAAACACACACTTACCCAGTACGTTTTACGCCTGCCTGCAACAAAAACAGCTGAACAGATTGTGATGAAATTCAGAGACTGACAGTCTGACAAAAAAATCCCTTTTTGTCTAAAATCTGGCTTCCATAGGTTTTTGCAAATCTAAATATTTGATTTTGCACTGGAAAAGGAGCCAGTCTTATGTACAATTTATAAAATAAATGTGTAGATACATGTTTTAAAATCTCCAAATTTTGTCAACACATACTGTCCAACTTTAAAGACTTTTCTCCCCCATTTTTTTTCCTATGACTTGGGTGTAATTTCCTCCTGCCTTTTAAGGCTTTAACTATATTTATCTAATAAGAACTCTTTTGCAAACCAGTGTTTCAATAGTGATTTAACAGTAGTCTCAGTGTCAAATTGCCCTTTCCACAGCAGGGAGTTTTAAGCCTTGCTGTATTATACTTCCAAGACACTCAGGAGCTGGAGTTGGGAGATATAATATTTTCTTTGAAGTTTGCCTTTCACTACACACTGGGATGCAAACAAGCTTCAGATACTCAGCAGTCAAACAATTCCATCACACAGCAACCAGGGATAAATATTGCACCAAATTTTCTAATTATGTCTTTGTCATATATGCTACATGAGATTAGGTGAAAGCAAACTAGAATCAACATAAAACTCCTTGTCTAAACAGGATATCTGGACTTTGAGATATTTTGTTTATTGACTCAAAATTCTACTTTGGCAAGTCATAATTACAGTAAGAATAAGTTAATCAATGAAAAACTTAAAAGTATTTCTGATGAACTCACATGTATGTTAAAGGTACTTCTTGTACCGGAGATATACATGAGCAGACTGTATATACACGTGAAGTTCTGGGTTAAAGAAAATACATTTTATTCCTGTGTATGTTATTAAATTGCCTTTATGGTTTATATATTGTAGCAATTCAGCTGCCTTAATGATATTTCTTTAAGGGATTTCTTAATCGTTTCATATCCTGAAAGTTGGACCTTCTCCTTTGATAAGATTTCCTAAGTTTATGCATGTTTCTCTTATTTCTTATTAATAGTTCAGAGAGAGGGGAAAAAACGATCAACTGCCAAGGAGGCATCTCACACATAAGAGAGAAGTAAAGTGTCAAAGAGCATTCAATGACCCAAAAAGTATCCAGAATGATTCCCCACAGAAGCTGCAGGCAAATCGGAAGGGCCTGGAGAGTAAGGCATGCCCACCGAGGCAGCCTGCAATTCTGAAGGGCTGAGGGACTGAGGGAAATACTCCTGGTTTCATTACACAAATGTAACCATTTCCATATTGTCTTAAAATTCAAATAAGAATTTCGATGCACTTTGACAGTCATTGCTTTACAGCAGCATCTAGAAACTGCATCTAGAACAATCTATATATTTTTGTTGTTGTTTATTGCAGTAACATCGGTTTATAACATTGTATAAATTTCAGGTGTACATCATTATACTTCTATTTCTGCATAGATTACATCATGTTCACCACCCAAATACTAATTACAACCCATCACCTCACACATGTGCCGAATTATCGCTTTTGCCCTCCTCCCTCCCCCCTTCCCCTCTGGTAACCACCAATCCAATCTCTGTGTCTCTGTGTTTGTTTATTGTTGTTATTATCTACTACTTAATGAAGGAAATCATATGGTATTTGACCTTCTCCCTCTGACTTATTTCACTTTGCATAATGCCCTCAATGTCCATCCATGTTGTCACAAATGGCTGGATTTCATCGTTTCTTATGGCTGAGTAGTATTCCATTGTGTATATATACCACATCTTCTTTATCCATTCATCCCTTGATGGCCACTGAGGTTGCTTCCAAGTCTTGGCTATTGTGAATAACGCTGCAATGAACACAGGGGTGCATGTATCTTTACGCATTGGTGTTTTCAAGTTCTTTGGATAAATACCCAGCAGTGGAATAGCTGGATCATATGGTAGTTCTATCCTTGATTTTTTGAGGAATCTCCATACTGTTCTCCATAGTGGCCGCACCAGTTTGCACTCCCACCAGCAGTGTATGAGAGTTCCCTTCTCTCCACATCCTCTCCAACACATGTTGTTTCCTGTCTTGTTAATTATAGCCATTCTGACGGGCGTGAGGTGATATCTCATTGTAGTTTTGATTTGCATTTCCCTGATAGTTAGTGATTTTGAACATCTTTTCATGTGTCTGTTGGCCATCTGTATATCTTCTTTGGAGAAATGTCTGTTCAGGTCTTTTGCCCATTTTTTAATTGGGTTGGTAGTTTTTTTATTGTTGAGATGCATGAGTTCTTTATATATTTTGGAGATTAAGCCCTTATCAGATGTATGGTTTGCAAATATCTTCTCCCAATTGTTAGGTTGTCTTTTCGTCTTGTTGATGGTTTCCTTTGCTGTGCAGAAGCTTTTTAGTTTGATGTAGTCCCATTGGTTTATTTTTTCTATTGTTTCTCTTGCCCAGTCAGACATGGTGCTTGAAAATATGTTGCTAAGACCGATGTCAAAGAGCGTACCGCCTATGTTTTCTTCTAGAAGTTTCATAGTTTCAGGTCTTACATTCAAGTCTTTAATCCATTTGGAGTTAATTTTTGTGTATGGTGTAAGGCAAGGGTCTACTGTCATTTTTTTGCATGTGGCTATCCAGGTTTCGCAACACCATTTGTTGAAGAGACTTTCTTTTCTCCATTGTATGTTCTTGGCTCCTTTGTCGAAGATTAGCTGTCCATACATGTGTGGGTTTATTTCTGGGCTTTTGATTCTATTCCATTGATCTGTGTGTCTGTTTTTGTGCCAGTACCATGCTGTTTTGGTTACTATAGCTTTGTAGTATATTTTGAAATCAGGGAGTGTGATACCTCCAGCTTTGTTCTTTTTTCTCAGGATTTCTTTAATTATTCAGGGTCTTTTGTTGTTCCATATAAATTTTAGGATTCTTTGTTCTATTTCTATGAGAAATGTTGTTGGAATTTTGATAGGGATTGCGTTGAATCTATAGCTTGCTTTAGGAAGTATAGACATCTTAACTATGTTAATTCTTCCAATCCAAGAGCACGGACTGTCTTTCCACTTCTTTGTGTCTTCTTCAATTTCTTTCAGCAATGTTTTATAGTTTTCAGTGTACAGATCTTTCATTTCTTTGGTTAAGTTTATTCCTAGGTATTTTATTCTTTTTGTTGCAATTGTAAATAGGATGGTATTCTTAATTTCTCTTTCTGCTACTTCGTTGTTAGTGTACAGAAATGCAACTGATTTTTGTATGTTGATTTTGTATCCTGCAACTTTACCGTATTCATTTATTACTTCTAAAAGTTTTCTGGTGGATTCTTTAGGGCTTTCTATATGTAAAATCATGTCATCTGCAAATAGTGACAGTTTCACTTCTTCCTTTCCAATTTGGATCCCTTTTATTTCTTTTTCTTGCCTGATTGCTCTGGCTAGGACTTCCAGTACTATGTTAAATAGGAGTGGTGACAATGGGCATCCTTGTCTGGTTCCTGTTCTTAGAGGGATAGGTTTCAGTTTTTCACCATTGAGGATGATATTAGCTGTGGGTTTGTCATATATGGCCTTTATTATGTTGAGGTACTTTCCTTCTATACCCATTTTATTCAGAATTTTTATCATAAATGGATGCTGTATCTTGTCAAATGCTTTCTCTGCATCTATTGAGATGATCACGTCATTTTTATTCTTCATTTTGTTAATGTGGTGTATTACGTTGATTGATTTGCAAATGTTAAACCATCCCTGCATACCTGGAATGGATCCCACTTGATCATGGTGTATAATCTTTTTAACGTATTGTTGTATGCGATTTGCTAGTATTTTGTTGAGGATTTTTGCATCGATGTTCATCAGTGATATTGGCCTGTAATTTTCTCTTTTTATGTTGTCCTTGTCTGGTTTTGGTATCAAGGTGATGTCGGCTTCATAGAATGAGTTAGGGAGCTTCCTCCCTTCCTCAATTTTTTGGAAGAGTTTGAGAAGGATAGGTATTAAGTGTTCTTCGAAGGTTTGGTAGAATTCATCAGGGAAGCCGTCTGGTCCTGGACTTTTATTTTTGGGGAGGTTTTTGATTACTGTTTTGATGTCCTTACTGGTGATTGGTCTATTCAAATTCTCTACTTCTTCTTGATCCAGTTTTGGAAGGTTGTATGATTCTAAGAATTTATCCATTTCTTCCTGATTGTCGAATTGGTTGGCATATAGTTTTTCATAGTATTCTCTTATAATCTTTTGTATTTCTGAGGTGTCTGTTGTAATTTCTCCTCTTTCATTTCTGATTTTCCTTATTTGTGCCTTCTCTCTTTTTTTCTTGGTGAGTCTAGCTAAAGGTTTGTCAATTTTGTTTATCTTTTCAAAGAACCAGCTCTTGGTTTTAATAATTTATTCTATTGTTTTTTTAGTCTCTATTTCATTTATTTCTGCTCTGATTTTTATTATTTCCATTCTTCTACCGAATTTGGGCTTTGTTTGTTCTTTTTCCAGTTCCTTTAAGTGCATTGTTAGATTGGTTATTTGAGATATTTCTTGTTTGTTGAGATAGGCCTGTATTGCTATAAACTTCCCTCTTAGAACCGCTTTTGCTGTATCCCATAAATTCTGGCATGTCGTATTTTCATTTTCATTTGTCTCCAGGTATTTTTTGATTTCTTCTTTGATTTCTTCTTTGATCTCTTCATTGACCCAGTCATTGTTCAGTAGCATTTTGTTTAATCTCCATGTATTTGTGGCTTTTCTGATTTTCTTACTATAGTTTATTTCTAGTTTCACACCGTTGTGGTCAGAAAAGATGCTTGGTGTTATTTCAGTCTTCCTAAATTTATGGAGACTTGTTTTGTGGCCTAATATGTCATCAATCCTGGAGAACGTTCCATGTGCATTTGAAAAGAATGTGTATTCTTTGGTTTTTGGATGGAATGCTCTGTATATATCTACTAGGTCCATCTGTTCTGGTGTGTCATTTAAGGCCAATCTTTCCTTATTGATCTTCTGTTTGGATGATCTATCCGTTGGTGTAAGTGGAGTGTTAAAGTCCCCTACTATTATTGTGTTACTGTGTCTTTCTCTTTTTATATCTGTTAATAATTGTTTTATATATTTAGGTGCACCTACATTGGGTGCGTAGATATTTACAAGTGTTATATCCTCTTGTTGGATTGTTCCCTTGATCATTATGTAATGCCCTTCTTTGTCTCTTTTTACAGTTTTTGTTTTAAAGTCTATTTTGTCCGGTATGAGTATTGCTACCCCAGCTTTCTTTTCATTGCCATTTGCATGGAGTATCTTTTTCCATCCCTTCACTTTCAGTTTGTGAGTGTCTTTAGGTCTGAAGTGTGTCTCTTGTATATATACATATATACATATATATGGGTCTTATTGTT
The DNA here is from genome assembly GCF_057802395.1 of Ceratotherium simum simum. Classification (NCBI taxonomy): domain Eukaryota; kingdom Metazoa; phylum Chordata; class Mammalia; order Perissodactyla; family Rhinocerotidae; genus Ceratotherium; species Ceratotherium simum. The sequence goes on from NC_141908.1 coordinate 26,780,352, forward strand.
TTCTCCAGTCAGCCACCCTATGCCTTTTAATTGGAGCATTTAGTCCATTGATGTTTAAAGTAGCTATTGATAAGTATGTACTTACTGCCATTTTTTAACTTTTTTTTTTCTCAGTGTTTTAGTAGTCCTTCTCTGTTCCTTTCTCCTTGTATACAGAATTGATGGTCTCTTTAGTTTGACCTCTGTCTGAAAGCTCTACTCTTTAACTGCCTTCCTCCCTCATTTTATATTTTTGATATCATATCTATCCTCTTTTTTGTGCATTTGTATCCATTACCCTCTTATCATGGAAATAGATAATTTTTCCTCTTTGTGGTCTTCTCTTTTCCCCTTAAATCAGTCCCTTTAACATTTCTTGTAGCACTGGTTTCTCGGTGACAAACTCCTTTAATTTTTGCTTGTCTGGGAAATTTTTGATCTCTCCTTCCATTTTGAATGATAACCTTGCTGGATAGAGTATTCTTGGCTGTAAGGTTTTTCCTTTTAGCACTTTAAATATATCGTGCCACTCTCTTCTAGACTGTAAGGTTTCTGCTGAGAAGTCAGCTGATAGCCTTATGGGGTTTCCTTTGTAAGTAACTTGTCTTTCTCTTGCAGCTTTTAGGATTCTCTCTTTATCTTTAATTCCGGACATTTTGATTATGATGTGTCTTGGTGTGGGCCTCTTTGGGTTTATCTTGTTTGGGGCTCTCTGTGCTTCCTGTACCTGGATGTCTGTTTCCTTCCTTAGGTTATGGAAGTTTTCATCTATTATTTCTTGAAATAGATTCTCTGCCCCTTTGTCTCACTCTTTTCCTTCCGGGACACCTATAACACGGATGTTAGTGCACTTGATGTTGTCCCAGAGGTCCCTTAGACTGTCCTCACTCTTTTTAATTCTTTTCTCTTTTACCTGTTCAGCTTGGGTAATTTATTCTAGTCTTTCGTCCAGCTCGCAGATCCATTCTTCTGTATTCTCTACTCTGCTTTTGAGTCCCTCTAGTGAATTTTTCATTTCCAATATAGTATTCTTCATTTCTGATTGGCTCTTTTTTATATCTTCCATTTCTTTGTTGACATTCTCACTGAGTTCATCTATTCTTCTCCCCAGATCAGTGAGCATCCTTAACACTCTTTGTTTGAACTCTCTGTCAGGTAGGTTGCTCATTTCTGTTTCACTTAGTTTCTTTTCTGGGGTTTTATCCTGTTCCCTTACTTGGAATGTACTCCTTTGCCTCCTCATTTTGCCTCTTTCCCTGTGCTTGTGTCTACCTATCAGGTAGGTCAGCTATGTCTCCTGCTCTTGGATAAGTGACCTTATGTAAGTGGTGCCTTAGGAGGCCTGCAGTGTGCTTCCCTCACTTCTCAATGTTCCAGGGGTGACCTCTATGTGGGCTACATGTGTCCTTCTGTTGTGGCCTGTTTGCTGTCCCTGTAAGAGCCCAGGGAGGCTGAGCTATGCTCCTAGCCAGCTGTTGTAATGCTCAGCTGCTTGTAGTTATTGTGGGCCCTTCAGGCTTTTTATCAGGTGTCTGGAGCCCCAGCACAGTTGACTGCAAGTTCTAATACCACATTTGTGTTGCAGTATTTCTTTTAAGTGAGTAGGCCCCCAGCGTGGCAGGTTGTTAGGCTCGGGGGCTTACAATTTTTATAAGTCTCCAGCCTTTAGGTCTCTTGTCAGCTCTCCAAGGATTGCAGCTGGGTGGGGCTGGCCTCAGGCACGGGAGCACCCAATTGTTTCAGGCTTTGGAATGTGGGGCAAACCCCCTATGTGGGTCTTTGAAAAGCACAAGTCTTCTGCAGCCGACAAGCCCTGCCACCCACGGGTCCACACACACAGTCAACACAGTCCTGCCCCATGTGCATGCCCCGACCTCCTGAAGTGGACCCAGTCTCTCCACAGTGGGAGCCCCACACACTCCACCATCACCCCACACTCTCCACCCACTCCTTGTGCATGCCCTGCCCCAGTGAAGTGGGCTCAGTTGCCAAGCTGCAGAGAATCCAGTCACCAATCTATGCAGGCCCACAAGTTGCCTGATGGCTTGTTGTTGGGTGAGGCCAGTCTCTAGGGTGGGCCGCCTGCCCTGGCTAAGCTGGATTAAATTGGTGCTCTAGTAGGTGGGGCAGACTCGGGCTAGCAGGCCCCAGGGAGAACTCCAATGGCCTCTGTGTCAGCATGCCCACACCAGGCCACAAGAATGGCTGCCACCAATGTCCCAGTCCCTGGAGAGGTCTCACCTCTCACCGAGATGCACTCAGGGCCTATCAGGTGAGTCTCTTTTCACCAAAGCACTGTGCACCTTTCTTTCTGATGATTTTAGGTTGCTTTCTGAAACGGGTTAGTTAGTGCATGTGCCTTTCAAGAGCCGGTTTTAATTTCTTTGTGAACCACATTTTCTGGGGGTACTCCGCAATGTTTTAGTAGCAGGCAAAGTTAGATATTATGCCACTCGTCTCGATTGTGCCGGGTCCACAAAATGCCCACAGTGGGGGTGCTCCCCGGCTCACGGTCCCGCTCCTCCAGGGAGGGCTGCGGACCTTCGGGCTGCTCCCTGGCGGCCGTGAGGTGCTGCAGCTTGTGAATGTGGCGTTTTTCCTCTCCAGAAGGGAGTTTCTGCCTCTTCCACCTCAATTAGGATTGTCCTTTGTTGCAGGAGTTCCTCTTATCCAGTTGTCAGTTCTGTTTCAAGGGTAATTTTTCCACGAGTAGCTGTAAATTGGCTGTGTCCGCGGGAGTAGGTGAGTTCAGAGTCTGCTTACGCCACCATCTTGACTTCTCTCCTCTAGAACAATCTATATTTTAAAAAAAGGAAGACTGCGGGGTTTCAGGAAGTTATTGGGGGTCTTCTATATCACTTGTGGTACAGTGGAGAAGGTAGAGAGATTCTGTCTCATAAGAAGATGCCACTAGCAGGATTTCCTTGAGTTAAGAAGGAGGGTTGGCTGTGCTGCAGGCACCAGACAGCACCCCTACCTTCAACGGACTGACAGTTTCAAAGTAATAGAGCGTGAACAAAGGGGTGAGGAAGGAGATACACTAAAACATTAACTGGCAGTCATCTATGGGAACTGGGACTCTGAATAATTCTTATTTCTTCTTTCTGCATACTTATATTTTTTCTAACATTACAAAAATGAGCAGGTATGAATTGTGTCAGCAAAAGAGCATATAATGGAAGCAACCAAGATGTTCTTCAGTAGGTGAATGGATAAACAAACTGTTGCACATCCAAACAACAGAATATTATTCAACACTAAAAGCACATGAGGTATCAAGCCATGAAAAGACTTGAAGGAAACTTCAGTGCCTATTACTAAGTGAAAGAAACCAATATGAAAAGCCTGCATACTGTATGATTCCAACTATATGACATTCTGGAAAAGGCAAAACTGTAGAGACAGTAAAAAGTGATTGCCAGGAGTTGGGGACAAGAGGAAGGGATGAATAAGCAGCACACAGAGGGTTTTTAGGACAATGAAACTATATGATATCATATAATATGATAATATATGATACTATAATGATATGTGAGACTATAATGATGGATATGTGTCATTATACATTTGTCCAAAACCATAGAATATACAATACCAAGAGTGAACCCCAATGTAGAGTATGTACTTTGGATAATTATGATGTGTCAATATAAATTCATTATTTGTAATGAATGTACCACTCTGGTGGGCGATGTTGATAATGGGGGAAGCTGTGCTTGTGTGGGGGTAGTGGGCATATGGGAACTCTCTATATGAACCTAAAACTATTCTAAAAAAATAAAAATAAAGTCTTTAAATATGAATAAAAAGCAAATAACTACAAGTCAGAACAAGAATGAAGAAATATCACGTGCTTTGGAGAAATGAATAAGTATTATCATATCCTGTCTCTCGTATTCAGTAATTTTTAACATAGACCAGGTTGTCATCCTCTGCAATATTGCAATAAGAAAAGGTCAGCTGTGGTTAAACAACTCATGAAGGGTAAAAAGGTAAATGCTCAAAGTAGTCAACCACATGCCACTCAATGTTTATTCAGAAAAGTTTATGATTATAAAAATAAATATCACTCAAGCCATATTTGGAAGAATTACAAAGATGCAAAGAAAACTCACCCTCCAGATGAAGTTTCACAAATTAAGTCATTGACCTGCATTGAGCTGAACACCAAACAAGGTGCCCCTTCTTCTAAAGTAATGAATATTCTTCAAACAGCAAGGGAGCAAGGGCTTCTGTTTGATGCTGATGACATTGAAAATTTAGGAGAATGGAAATCCCATCATTTTTCATTTGTATGCAAATTTGTCTGTTCCAGAAATTAACCCCTGGACCCCACGTCAGTTTTCATCTCCAGGAATTTTCTTTGCCAGCACCACACGGTGTAGTCTTGTCACTATCCTGAGGTCACCAGGCTTCCCCAGTTTAAAAACAACCACCTCCCCAAAGTCATAATGGTGGTTTGTTTATCCTCATTACTGGGGATAAAGAGCCATAGAAGGGGAGGTCCGTTGTAAAATGCACATGTCTAATGGCCGGCCCTGCTGCCAGCAGCATTGAAATGCAAACTGCATATTACTTTGGCCAAACAGTTCTCATTGACCACTGCTCCCAGTCTTAAGGTGAACCCAGCACAATAGACCAATCCTATTACCCTCCTTTTCAGCCAGATCTTCAGCTGTTAAACAGTTCTTTTGTTACTTCCCACCTTAGACAAATGTCACCATCTACATGTGAAGGGGAGAGAGGTGATTGAGGTTTTTAATTGATGTGGATTTAATTATGCTAATTTAGACAGCTGTAAAGCATTTCAGTATAGCTGCATAATAGGGCAAGCAAATACAGGTGCCCTTCACTGTAGGGGCTTAATTTTTAACCTAGGCAGCTTTAAAAGAGAAAGGGAGTTCAAAAGCATGGGCAATTTAAGATTTGTAGAGGGAGGTCCACCCTCCCTCTGAAATACTCAGCACGCTCCACATGCACCTAAGAGACAGCTGGAAGAAACAATCCTTCTTGATTGAAAACTCCAAACTTGTCTCTAACTAGAACAGACAATTTTAAATGATGGGTTTATCAAGAGTTGATATAACACTAATGTAGAATTTGGGGATTAAAAATGACCTTTATTTCCATCTCTGAAAAAAAATCACACAATGGAAATGGTGATAAAAAATTAGCAAGAATTTTTTTCAAAGGAAGGGGCTTCTGATTTTTTCAACTTTAACGACAAGGTGAGTTCCCCTCACCGTATATCCGACATGACTTTCATTTCACTACTGGCAACATGGAGGCATGATATTCAGTATATCAGTGGGAAAACAGTATTTCTTCAGTTTCTAAATTGTTATGTAATACCATTTTGGTTTTTGGGAGGTAAATAACACAGCAAACCCTATTTAACTTGTATTGAGTCTTAAATAAGAATGACATGGAATCCTATGCACTGTACAGATACTTAAGAAATACTGGCTGGTTAATTCACTGCTCTCGAAGGAGGCCTGGTTTTAAAGGACAATGTTGGATAGGCAGGTGTATAGTGTGAATGGAGAGGAGGAAGAATTGAAGAACTTTTATGGCTCTTTTGGCTTGCTGAGGTAGGGAGGTCTGAGAATGCTTCAGCTCTTCTGTTCCCATTCACCTCTGGGTGACGCTTTCTTCAAGGCCCAAACTGTCCCCACAAACAGTGAGTTTCTACTCCTGGGAGGCCTATTACATTTCTAGAGGACAAAGAGCTTATAAATGAATCATCTTCCTTTCTCTCAGCCATTTCCTTCTCAACCTTGTCAGGCTTCTCTTCTGTGCATTTTCCTTTGTCCTGTACTAGTCAGAGCTGTAATTAGCTGGCAACAAAAAGAAGAAAGAAGCCAGGGCATCTGTCCCATGTTCCACATAGAGGGTGGAGAGTGACCTTTCCAATCCTGCCCCAGTTGTTAGTGAAAACACACAGATTTGGGTGGGAATCTTTTTTTGTTTGTTTGTTTGTTTTTTGTGAGGAAGACCAGCCCTGAGCTAACATCTGATGCCAATCCTCCTCTTTTTTTTTGCTGAGGAAGACTGGCCCTGGGCTAACATCCATGCCCACCTTCCTCCACTTTATATGAGACGCCGCCACAGCATGGCTTAACAAGCGGTGAGTCGGTGTGCTCCCGGGATCCAAACCGGCAAACCCCGGGCCACCACAGCGGAGCGTGCACACTTAACAGCTTGCACCACCTGGCCAGCCCCTGGGTAGGAATTTTGACTCTGGTTTTTGCTAACTCTTCAGATTTTGGATTAGTCATTTAATTCCTCTGATTTAATTGATTTACCACATAAAATAATCATGAATAGTTCCTACATTTGTTGATGCTACATGAGATATGCATAAAAAGCGCCTAGTATTCTGTCCAGCACATAATGCACATAAAGAATGTTTGCTCTTTTTCTCTTCTCTTCACCCACAGTGCTTTATACTTTCTCTGTCCCAGCCCCCACCTTCATCCCCTTCCTGTTTGCATTCACCCATAGCTTCTTTAGTTATGCTCTTTGGACTATCATCATCTTATTTTCTCCATGCCTGAAAATTTACTTTCTTTAATCTTTTTTATTTCCTTCCTTTCTGCCAATTTATTATGTAATATTTTTTTCTTTTTGTTATTTCTCACAAATTCTTTTCAGTATCTTCCTCTCACCTTTTCCTCCTTGTGGAATTATAATAGGGGTGGAGAGGGGAAGAAGTTGTTAAAATTAAAATGGGATCTCAAAGGAATGGAGAAAAAATAAATTAATATTTAAGAACTCTATAGATAAAATTCTGATTATTTTGCTTAAAAGAATTCAAAATAGTATGTGACCGATATAAATCTATACAAATTATTTTTTCTATCTCTATGCTATAAGCATAACCTAAATATGGAAATCAGTCATGTACAAACAATATGGAAAAGTTGCAACTCAGATTAGTTGAGGATTTGATTCCAGCAGCCATATGATTCTGTTTTTAAAATGGCATAGAAATGGCAAGAATAGTAAGAATGGCAACAGTCTTTTGATAGTGTTTCGATAAATTAATAAGTTAACAATAATAATGAGATTCTTGTTTCTAGCAACATGGCAAGCTGAAGTAATACAAACAACTCTTTTTCTACTAACTTTTGGAAATGCTGGGGGTAATATAACAAAAGACATAATTATAGTTGAATTTGAAAGAAAGAATAAAATTCTCTACTTCAGAAATAAAGAAGAAATTTGTGGTCTGAGTGGTAAGCACGTAACTGACACCACAGTAACTGTGGGAGATATTGGTTTAGGTAGGCAACAAGTGATTGTTAAGGTTTCTTTCAACAACAAAAAAAAAGACCATGGTGGGGCCGGCCCCATGGCTTAGCGATTAAATGCGCGCGCTCCGCTACTGGCAGCCCGGGTTCGGATCCCATGCGCGCACAGACACACCACTTGTCTGGCCATGCTGAGGTGGTGTCCCACATACAGCAACTAGAAGGATGTGCAACTATGACATACAACTATCTACTGGGGCTTTGGGGAGAAAAAGGGGGAAAAAAGGAGGAGGATTGGCAATAATTTTAGCTCAGGTCCGGTCTTCCTCAGCAAAAAGAGGATTGGCATTGATGTTAGCTCAGGGCTGATCTTCCTCACAAAAAAAAATACATTAAAAAAAAAGACCATGATGCTTTGAGGTAGTGACAGAAGTAAGGGAAGAGGCGCTCTAGGATCTCCCTTCTCACAACCTCACAAATCCCCAACACCTGCACAACTGGATTTGACTAATTTTAGTATGGCTATTAATCAGAAAAAGTTTGTTTTCAGACGAGTCTGTAGCAGGCACCATTAATGGACTTTCCAATAGCCATCCTTTCCCTTCTTTCTCATAAAACAAGAAATACCAATTTTGATCAGATTAGCAATATGTCCATTTCAATACTTTCCTGATTCCCTTGATGATAGGAAAGGCCATGTGACACAGATCTATCCAGTAAGACATAGTTGGAAGGCTAATACAGAATTCTGGGAAAGCTTTGCTTTCTGGATGTCTAGACATGTACAACCATCTTGCAACCATGAGGCAAGAGAGCTGAGGAAAGAATCAAAAGAACTGTATTGACATTTGTCCTGACACTGTTGAACCATTGACCCAAGGCCAGCAGCTAACTCCCTCCAGACATTTTGTTAAGGGAGATAATGAAACCTCTATTCGTTTAAGCCAAGCTTTCTATTTTCTGTAACTTCCAGCTGAGCACATTCTTAACTGATAAAGAATTCTCTATTAAGGTTTAATTGTGTGTGTGCAGAGCCCCTATTTAGCATTAGTGATGAGTCATAAGACCAGACAAATTAAAATATGAGTTCAGAAAAGTAAAATTGAATTTTGAATCCCGTGTGAACTTTGCTCAATGTAAGATATTTTAAATTCGTTACTGGAAATTAAAAATACACACACACACACACACACACACACACACTGGGGTACCAAGATGCTGATCGTATAAACATGAAACTGAACCTTCAATACATGAATGCTCTTCAAGGTTACCTGACAAGTTTGAAGCAGATGTTACAAGTGTGGTACAAGACATCTGATGCTTAAATCTTCCAAAATCTGAGAAACTTTAGTAAATAGGCAGGACAAATAAAATGTGCAGAATGTGTGATCTTCTTTGATTTTATGCACTTTAACTTTTAGCTTACTGCTGTCTGCTAGAAAGTCAATAGCTCCTGAGAATTAAGGCATTAAAACACCACACCACCAAGATGCAGTCTCAGGTTGAATAGGCTGAATATTTTGTTTCCTATAAATATCACAATCAATGAACCTGCATTACTGGGGTTTTGATACATTTAGTTGGAATGCCTTCACTATACAGGTTCAACTAGTGTTCTCACCTAGATTCATTGAAGATGTTTCTCTATATCTGCATGTTTCTGATTGTTCTTGAACTAATCAATATTTATTCAAAGATATAATTGAGGTGACTGCTTTAATAGTTCCTCTAAAACCTTTAGGATGGATCAAAAAATTACTGTCACACATCTTTGTATATATATGTTTTAAAACCTGGTTTGCTGGCCTAAAACAGAGGTAGAGAAAAGACAAACCTCATTCTAAGGTTTGGTGCCTGGAGAGAGTAAATTACATTGATAATAAAATAACATTGAGGTGCTGCTTGGAGAATGGGCTTCTTTTTAGGTAGAGTTTGAACTGGGGCAGGAGTTGGGACAGGAGGCCAGGGGCTTTCCTATTTATTGTTTAAAAAGTCAGAAACTCGTAACTTTTTGGTTGAAAGAATCAGAAAACCATGTGATGCAACAGAAGAGAGCATGAACCATGGCCTCAGACAGATTTGTTTTCAAATTCATTCAAATTACTTTACTCAATATACACGCATTGAGTCACTGCCACTTTCTAAGTACTACGCTAGGCCCTGGAGATAAAATGGTGAACAACTAGATACAGTTCTTGCCCTCATGCAACTTACAGTCCAGTACAGAAGACTGATTTAAAGAAATGATTGCACATAAACACATACTACACGTGCTAGGAAGAAGAAAACGCTGGGAGCTTGGAGAACTTTAACAAGTGGTCCTGATTCAGCCTGGGGAAGAGCAGAAAATGAGTCCCTAAGGAGAATGTTCAAGCTGCAATTTAAAAGATGAGGAAGCAGGAAGCAGGGGCAAGTATCCACACCAAGGGTATAACATGCACACAGTCCTGAGGTGAAGGCAAGTTCAGTCCATTCAAGTAAGCAGTGAATGCCTTTGTTTAGGTAACCGTAGCCAAGAGGAGAGTCCATCACTTGCTTTCTGAGTAACCACTGGCAAGTTACTAGATCTCCTTAAATTTCAGGGTCCGACTTGGCAGGATATTGTGATAATTAAATGTGATAAATTAAATTATATTGTGATAATTAAATACTGTGAAAATAAATGACAATTGAGCTATAATTTCATGTACATAAAAGGATCTGACATCTAGTAGATGCTGAATAAAACTAAGTTTTCCATCCCTTTCTCTAGCTGAAATTATACTAAACTATTCTACTTGTTTTTTATCTCATTGGAAGCACTAGATTTAGATATAATGGAACTTTTCTTATAATTGACTGTCTGATATTCCGTGTGCCAATTGAAAGCCATCTCATTTTTATTTATTTAAGGTATTCTTAGCCTTGTCACTCATTTCTCAGATCAACTAGTTAGTTTCTTTTCTTATTATTTCTGATTATACTGAACACAATGCCTTTTGTTATCAGAGCCCACTATCTTTACAAACCTACTACCTTGGTCTATTAGTCAGGGTTCTCCAGAGAAAAAAACTAAGGGGATGTGTACATATCTATATGTAGAGAGAGAGGGATTTATTTTAAGGAATTGACTCACATGATTGAGAGGACTAGTAAGTTTGAAATCTGCAGAGCAGGCAGCAGGCTGGAGACCCAGATAAAAGTTGATGCTGCATCTTGAGTATGAAGGCAGTCTGGAGGCAGAGTTCCTTCTTTCTAGGGGGGCCTCAGTCTTTTCTTTTAAGGCTTTCAACTGATTGGATGAGGGCTACCCACATTATGGAGAGTGATCTGCTTTACTCAAAGTCTACTGATTTAAATGTTAATCACATCCAAAAAATATCTCCACAGCAACATCTAGACTCATGTTTGACAAAAAACTGGGTACCATAGCCTAGTCAAGTTGATACATAAAATTAATCATCACACCTAGCCATGCCAATTCAATTTGAGATCAGCTCTTTACCCAAAGGCTGCTATCACCCTCAGGGCCTGGGCTTCCGAGGGGACCTGAGGAGACAGAGCTCCTCCCCACAGGCATGATTGCATGCCAGCTGATCTCTGAGCCAGTCTCCGAGGCATGTAAATTTGAGACATGAGGGAAGACCATAGTGAGGAGAGAGGTTTAGAGACTGAAAGGCATCCACACAGGAAGAAGGCAGTGAGCAGAGACCACTTGGCAAAGGAAGTCTTAATTGGTCAGAAGTCTGAGGGAGAGAGGAGGCTAGAGAGAGTGTGTGCAAGTGAGAGGGAGCAGAAGTACCATCAGGGACAGAGAGGGTCACGAGGACAGCAACACTCGACAATAGGGAGCTACACACTGGTTGTTGAGGGGACAAAAAGATAACTGGATCTCTAGAGGCACCCTCTTAGCCAAATGATATTTCAGTTCTCAAATGAGTCCTAAATGTACAGCTGTGGTATGCCTGAACCATGCTCCAGAACTCCAAGACTTGTGACTGCAAGATCACTGCTCTTGCCATGTGTCGTCTTAGTCTGCTCAGGCGACTATAACAAAATCCCGTAGATGGGGTAACCTACAAACAACGGATGTTGATTTCTCAGTCCTGGAGGCTGAATGTCCAATATCAGGGTGCCAGCATGGTTGGGTTCTGGTGAAGGCCTGTTTCCTGGTTTGTAGACAGCCATCTTCTCGCTGGTATCCTCGAGTGGTGGAAGGGGATAGGAAGCTCTCTGGGGTCTCTTTTATAAGGGCATTAATCCTATTTATTAGGGCTCTACTCTTAGGCCTAAGCCAAAGGCCTCACCTCCTAATACTGTGATACAGGGCATTAGGATTTCAACATACGCCCTGTGGGAGGACACAAAATAAACATTCAGATTGTAGCATATGTCCTTATATGGGGCCACTGAGCCAGACTTTCTGGCTGCAGACCTTGATTTGCCTCCATATTAACCTTGCGCAATTATTTTAACAGTTTGAGCCCCAGTTTTCATATCTGTAAAATGAAAATAATAATATTACCTACTTTAAGGTTGTAGTGAAAATTAAAATGAGATAATCAATACATCTAAAGCAGTTAACATTGTGCTCAGCCATAATGAATGTTAGCTGTTATAAATTCTATCCATCTCCTCTATCAGAGCCACGTTGAAAAGTGAACAACCTCTGGCCATTACAAATGCCCCTTTTTTATGTACGTATATATGACGATTTTTTAAGTTATGTATATGTTCATATATTTCTATCATATTTTATTTGTGTTTATTGTGTACCTTCTGTATCTCCCATTAAACGTTAAGAACTTGTCTTTCAAACTCCCCATAATGTCTCACAATTCCTAGTGACTACTATTAAAGTTAACAAGCATTTATTGAAAACATAATGGTGCTGTTCACTACAATGGACTAATGTGTTTATTAATAAGGAAAATTTTCATAAGGAAAAATTTCATAAAATTTCAATAAGGAAATTTTCATAAAATTTCATTTTCATAAAATTTTATACAAAGTCTCAGCACCAAAGTGAGAGTGTGATAATATAAATCTTGAATCCATACAACTAGGTGAGTCTTTAGGGAAGGATTCAGACTGCAAAGACAAGCTCAAAATTCGTCAAGTCATGTTTGGTTTTCAATATTTATCAAATGGCTGCTCTGTGCAAGCAGGACACTCCTTAGCTTCAAAGGTGTTATAAGACGGCTTGCCATAAAGATGTGTTCTCTGTTTAGTCATGTTTGTTTGGGACGGTGATCTATGATTATAAATTTTTACTAGATACTAGCAGCATTCTTGACACTAAACAAACACAATGAGTTGCTCATCACAGCAAGGGTCATTTATTTTCTATTTTGGGTCACTTATTTTCTCTATTGAAGGAAAGGAACATGACAGCTGTCTGTTAATAATGCCAAATTAAAAACTCCATTTTCTTTTTCAAATCTGAGCATCATGTCCCTTCTAACCACACCTTCTCTTTAAACCTAGTATTCACTTCTTTATCCATATTTTGCAAGACCCTGCTTAGTAAATACGACATGCTACCTGCAGGAATCAAAAGGTTAAAAGAAAACTGATGCATCATAACCAGTTTCCATGAGCAGAGGGGTAGACTACGCTTTCAGAATTGCTACTTGCATTCTCCCAGGGCCCTCCTTCCCCAGCGAACCTGAAGAGCAAAACAATATGTCTTCCCATGAATATATTATCGGTACTAACTTGACAATCTTGCTGTTGACAGTATTGGTTGTACTTCACTTCACTTTCCTCCTGTGGTCCAAAACCAGATCCAACACCCCGGACCCATACTGGGTTTGTATAGCAACTGCCAGTGGATCTGGAGCCCAGTCTTTCCAGCCTCGGCACCTGACTTCCTGGCTGCCTCCCTTTCGGATCTCATTGGTTGATGTGGCAGCTGTGATTCTGACAATGAGCTTGGTGTTGGGTCAAGTTTTTGTTTGGCTGACAGACTCCCTTAGATGTCATTTTTCTTGACTCACCCTTGATTACCAGGAATGCTCTTTATTACCTTTTTTTTATTCTTTTTTTTTTTTTTAATTTCTTTTTTTTTTTAATTTTTTGTTTATTGCAGTAACACTGGTTTATAACATTGTAAAAATTTCAGGTGTACATCATTGTACTTCTATTTCTGCATAGATTACATCATGTTCACCACCAAAATACTAATTACAACCCATCATCACACCCATGTACCAAATTATCCCATTCACCCTCCTCCCTCCCCCCTTCCCCTCTGGTAACCACCAATCCAATCTCTGTCCCTATGTGTTTGTTTATTGTTGTTATTATCTACTACTTAATGAAGGAAATCATAGGTATTTGACCTTCTCCCTCTGACTTATTTCACTTTGCATTATACCCTCAATGTCCATCCATGTTGTCACAAATGGCTGGATTTCGTCGTTTCTTATGGCTGAGTAGTATTCCATTGTGTATATATACCACAGCTTCTTTATCCTTTTAAAATCATATGATATCCCTAAGCCAAGCTTCGGATTAGAATTTTTGAAATCATTACCCATGTCTGATTTTTTTTTCGATGCCGAAATGCAAGAAGTAAGGCAAGAGCCAGTCCAAACCCTGTGTTTAGCCCAGTAGTGTGTCAAATATCGGTTGTAACTTCAGAATAATTTAAATGCACAGATTTTCTTCTCTCCCCAGAAACCTGGACGAAGTGTATGCCCATGTAAGCAGTTTCTAAATGCAAAATTAGTAAACGTTTTTATAGCATATTAGTAAAGTTGTGAGAATCCTCCTTCCCTAAAAAACTTTAAAAGAATAAATATTTGTGTTCTAATGTAGGGAATGTGAAATAAAAATATGAACAACTCGATAAAACAGGGCTTTTATTCAATAGTTATAAGACAAGTCTCTTGCAAAACTTTCTTACACAAGGAAAAAACTCTGTGTTGTAGCATTCTTTATCATAGGACATCATCCTCCTCCAAAACAGACTGCAATAATTAATGTCCGTAGTATGAAAATTCTATGTGATATAATTTATTTCTGTGTTTTTAAAAAAAGGCCAAATTGACTGCCAGCACTTGAGATCTTGAAAATAATGCTGCATATTTTAATAAAATAATTCAATACTTTTATTGATTCTCCTAATTGTAGGTTGATATTTTAAAGAACTATCTTTATTGTTTTTTATCATACATATCTATAAAAAATTTCTGTATACGGAAATATACAAAGTAGAGAATAAGAGACCCACCCACAGAAACTTTCACGTAAACATCCTGGTGAATATTCTTTTAAACTTTTCTCTCCATTTTCTAGTGTATATGAGTATGATTTTTACCAAATGACAACATACTATACATCCTCTTTGCACTTCATGTTTTAAAATTTTATTTAATATTTCTTAGACATCTTTTCCATTTCTTGATGTCTAAAACTGTCTCATTCTTTGAATATATATGAGTATTACAGTAATGGGTTAAGTTCATGGGCTTTGCAACCAAATGGCTTGGTCGGGTTTGAATCCTAGCTCCACCATTAGTAATTCTGTGACTTTGACAAGTTGCTTAATATCTCTGTACTTCACTTTCTAAACCCATGAAATGTGATATTAACGACACCCACCTGAAATCATGGCCGTGTGGAATGAGGAGTCCCTGCTTGGCAGTTGGTAAACATGCAACAACAGTGCTGCTACAATGGATGCTTGATATCTTATTAGCAATCCCAACTGGATAGACATTTAGATTGACTGCAATTTTTATTCTCACACATGATGCACTAGTGAACATCTTTGTTAGTAGAGCTGGATCAGTGTTGTGGGTATTTCTAAAGGCTATATTTTGAAAGTACAATTTTTAAATCAAAGGTGATACACATTTTTTAAACAGACAGATATTGCAGAGTAACCATCCCCAAATTGTAGCTATTTATACTATGAATAAGAGTGAATGAGGGCCGGCCCCGTGGCTTAGCAGTTAAGTGCGTGCGCTCCGCTGCTGGCGGCCGGGGTTCGGATCCTGGGCGCGCCCTGACGCACCACTTCTCCGGCCATGCTGAGGCCGCATCCCACATACAGCAACTAGAAGGATGTGCAGCTATGACATGCAACTATCTACTGGGGCTTTGGGGGGGAAAAATAAATAAATAAAATCTTTAAAAAAAAAAAAAAAGAGTGAATGAGAGTAAATTTGAGATCAGGAGAAATACTTTATTAAACCTTTTGTCTATGCATAAAAAATGCATAATTTTTTTTACAAAGGAGCAGGGGATTACTGTACCACAACATATCATAAGTAACACTTGTATTATATTATACATAAAAATCAGAAACCATTTTTATCATAATTCTCTTCATTCTCAGTTCTGCAAATCTTTGAGTTCTCTTTCTCCAGAGAAAGAATTCAGAGCATCCTATCTTCATATAATCAGCTATTATTAACTGCAGAAAATAATATTCTATCAGGCAGCTATTCATAAATATCTACCAATCAGATGCCTAAGAAATATTTATGGAAATTATTAAGTCAAGAGAGGGAAAAATTATGTCATGTTCTACAGATACAGTAACATTATTTCTGAAATCCAAATTGAACACATTGCCTGACAACTCAACCACATATTCAGCATTGAGATTGTTCCAGGCTACTTTTCTATAGTTACACCAGAACCCAAAGAGGGGGAAACCGTCCTGTTACCAAGTGCCTCTGATGTCTAGTAAAAGATGGTGCGTGTGTGGTGTGAGAGAGTATGCCCTCAAGCAGTGAGCCCTGAATGGCAAATATTTTACAGCTTCTGGAAATATATATTTTTTCTAGTTCTTTATCATAAAGCTAATTTGTGGCTTTGTCAGGGATAATAACATCTGATGCAATGATGGTAACATAGGAGTAAGTTGATCTCTATTTAGCAAGATGAAGTTCAAAAATTCTTTTTAAAGAATAAGGAGGTTTTACATCACATTAATAGAAAGGTTAAGATAAATATTTACGTAGGAGAAGTGGTCCATAGGCAAATCTGTTCTTCTCACACACAACAGCAAATATTGTATTCTTTACAGTTTTATTTGCTTTCCATGCTCACTGTTGCTTACATGTCCTAAAGTCTCTACATAATGGAGGGTTTAATTGAAATAAATAAAAATATTTAAATATTCTAGTTAAGAATTTTATTTCACCCTTTCTCAAAATAGGTTAATATGTGGCATTGACATTTTTCAATTTCAAATGCAAAATTTTTCGAAAAATGGGAAGGAATTTGGGGCCAAATAAAAAATTAACGCACATTTATATTTTAAAGAAGTTATCCAAAAACAATATTTGCTTTATATAGTTTTATATTTAACATGTTTTAAATATAATCAGTTCTCTACCTTACTTTTTAAACTACAATTTGTCTATAATAACATAAGCCTAATTCTTTGGGAATAATGTTCAGTTGGCATAATTGGCATTATGGAGTTTTAAAGTATATTATAGAATATTCTGTCACTAGACACTAAATTAAAATTTTAAAGAAAATGATGGAAATGGCTGTAAGGGAAAAAAAGTAGCCTTTTAAATCTAATTTGTTATGCACCGCAGTAGGGTAATGGATGCCATGAAAGTTCTTTTATTGAGTTCTCATGTCCAAAAGGTATTTAGGTAGCAAAGGATGTTAAGCAGACCCCCTGCAATCCCCCTTTAACTGAAGATAGCAGGAAATAAGGTATATAGGTCTGTGTCCTCCTGATTTTTATTTCCTCGGGAGTACAACTTATGCAAAGGACACCTTAGGCTGCTTAGCAGATCACAAAGGGGGCACTAGACCCCCTCACGGTCTGCTTGAATAGAGTGATCTAAAGGATGGCTGAAACCATACCGAGAGTTCAATCCTTCAGGTGGGTCTTTTCAAATTCCAATGCAGAGTTACTGGAGGATGGGTAAGGATTTCACTAGGCCCCAGCAGGTTTGAGATCACAAGCTTTGGTTAAATAAAAGCCTGTTGGGAAATCTTAAAACCTCTTTGTAATGTAACTTAAAAAGTTAATACAAAGAACCCTTAGACTGAAGCCCGTAACAGCACGAACAAAGAATATATCAAAACTGATTCCATTAAGAGAAAGCGGACATACAAATTCACTTAATTTAGAGAGCAATCCAGTTATGTTACTATGCGAGAGAATAGAACTTGCACCATACCATCAAGCCCATTTAGAAGATGTGCTGATTTCTTGTTACGTCTACCAGACTTCACTCTATGTCGTTCAGATATGCTTTTTAAACAACACATACATTCATTTTCTGAAAGGAGAAAGAGTGATGTGCATTTAAACCCACTCCTAAAGAAGATACTTTTAAAACAAATTAAAATTAAACTTGATGGGGACCCATCAGTCAGTTGGTTATCTCTTTTTCGTGGTGTCAAACTGCTAATTGCCCATTCTCCTTAAAATAATAAACCTTCAATTGATATTGATTGGTAGATCATTAATGAGTGCATAAATTATAATGTAATTTTTACAATTAATACCAATCCATTTCTTGGCAAGTCACACACTTTTATTAACTGAACTCATCAGTTAATATTTTAGTGGAATTATTTTGCTCAGTCAACAACCACCCAAAAAAACCTTTACTTGGTATTAATGTCTGAATTTTGCAATTTGTTTTGAATCTTTCAAAACACTTTCATGTACTCAATGTCTGTCATGTTTTCACATTAAGCATGTGAGATGAATAGGTTAAGCATTGTTTTCCTTTTTGTTTTTAATAAATAGGGATACCGAAGCACACTTAGCAGGGCAAATAATGTGCTCTTGATTCCTCAGCCATTTAGAGAAAGCTTAGACTGGAACCTATAGCTCCCAATTTCAAGCCTAGAAATTTTCAACTGAGCAATGTCTCACAGATTTCAGAATGTAATTATAGCTTATGTCAAAAGATAAATTGAGGCATATTAAAAATTCTAAGAGTTTAGTTTTATTGAGAAATAATTGACATATATCACTGTATAAGTTTAAGGCGTATAGCATGATGGTTTGATTTACGTATATTGTGAAATGATTACCACAATCGGTTCAGCTAACATCCATCTTCTCATATACATACAACAAAAAGAGAAGAAAGGGGAGTGGCCCCATGGGCTAGTGGTTAAGTTCAGCACACTCCGCTTTGGTGGCCCAGGTTCGGTTCCCATGCGCAGACCTATATGACTCGTCAGCTGCCGTGCTAGGGCAGCAACCCACATGCAAAATGGAGGAAGATTGGCACAGATGTTAGCTCAGGGCGAATCTTCCTCAGCAAAATAAAGAAAGAAAATAATTTTCTCCTTGTGAGGAGAACTCTTAGAATTTACTCTCTTTACAACTTTCCTATATATCATATACCAGTGTTAACTATAGTCATCATGTTGTACGTTACATCCCTACTACTTATTTATCTTATAACTGGAAGTTTGTACATTTCGACCACCTTCCTCTAATTCCTCCTCCACCACCCTATGCCTCTGTTAACCACAAGTCTGATCTATTTTTCTAGGACTTTGGGGGTTTTTTCCGTTTTTTTTTTTTTTAGGTTCCAGATACAAGTGACATCATACTGTATTTATCTTTCTCTGTCTGACTTATTTCACTTAGCATAATGTCTTCAAGGTCACACATGGTAGGATTTCCTCATTTTTTATGGTTGAATAATATTCCATTATAGATATATTTCATATATATCACAACTTCTTTATCCATTCATCCATTGATGGACTTTTAGGTTGCTTCCATGTATGGCTATTGTAAATAATGCTGCTATGAACACGGGGATGCAGTTATCTTTTTGAGTTAATGTTTTCATTTCCTTAGGATATATTCCCAGAAGTGGAATTGTTGGATCATATGGTAGCTGTATTTTTAACTTTTTGAGGATCTTCCATACTGTTTTCCATAGTGGCTATACCAGTTTACAACCCCACCAACAGTGCACAAGAGTTCCCTTTTCTCCACATCCATACCAGCACTTGTTATTTCTTGTCTTTTTTTATGATTGCCATTCTAACAGGCATGAGGTGATATCTCATTGTGGTTTTAATTTGCATTTCCCTGATGATTTGGGGTATTGAGCACCTTTTTTAATATACCTGTTGTCTTTTTGTATATTTTCTTTGGAGGAATGCCTATACAGGTCCTTTGCCCATTTATTAATTGAGAGAATTAGAGAGAAGCAGCTACACATTAACCACATTGCCCCTCCCCCAGCCCATGCAACACCACACAGAGAGATCTCCCCTGAGCCTCTGGTTCCTCCAGTGGGAAAAGAGAACCCAGGGGGGACAACCAGCTACCCCCCCAGCATTGTGGGTCACTTTGTGGGAGCTCCTATTCTGATCTTACACCACGGGGATTGCAGGTGAATCTGCAGGGCTCAACCACTGGGAATCTGACTGTGACAGAGAAGTGGGGCTTGCAACAACCAGCACATTGATCTTGGCAGACCTATTTCATACCTGCAGTGCCCAAATAGTAATCCCAATCTGCTCATTTGCAAAACCAAGTTGGGGAACTTGGTGGGGTGCAGGTCTACCTAATTCAGATCCTCAAATGAGGAGTTTTGCAGGCCCTAGAGCCTGGTTTGTCCATGCCCAGGCAAGGTTCTGAGTCACAGCCCCACCTGCTATGGAGAGTGTCTTCCAGCCCCATCTGACCAGAAGGGCTGGAGACAACTCCTCGTAGCAGTGCAGCCCAGCAAGCACACTCAAGCTGAGAGGTGGGCAGAGATGATACTTTGTAGAGCAAAGCCAGTGGCCTTGATTGGTCAGGGAACATGGGGTATGGGTTGGCCTGAGTTAAGACAACAAAGAGTTTTACTGGCTTTAGAGCTGCTTCTCCCACTGGGCCCAGGCAGGGAATCTAACTCATAGCCCACTCATCACTGAATACAGTCTTCAGCCTATCCAGTCAGGGATCCTAACCAGAGCACACAGGAACCTACATAGCCTATTCAACAGCCTTAAGTACAGTGGCACTTGAACAGAGAGCATTGCCCGTGGCATTCCCCATCTGCAGAGCAAAACTGGTGGCTTCACCTGACCAGGGAATTCAGTGCACACTCTGGAGTGACTTGAGTCCCCCAAACAATGAGCTGTACAGGCCCTGGGTCCCATCCTGCTGCCCTGCCAGGGCAAAGAAGCTAATTTATAGTCTGATCTATTACTGAATATAGTACCCAGTCCTGACTGTCTAGTAAGCCTGACCAGAGAATCCAGGCAACCATGGGGCCCATCCTACAGCCTCACTTGCGTAGGAAACCAAACTAGAAGTCCTATCAAACTTTTAGCAAGTGACATAACCCCATCCCCATCCTCATAGCTCAAAAATTGCCTTGCCCCAAAATAAACCATAATAGCAAGCCCCACATGCCCAAGGAGATTACACACTCAGAAACCCAAACTGGGCTGACTGGTGAAAAACTGTCTCTGCCAAAGCAGACTTATAAAGTCTGGAAGAGGAGCCCAATTACTCAAATGTGCAAGGTAAGGAATCAAGGATCACAAAAAATCAGGTAAATATGACATCACCAAAGGAAACTAATAAAGCTCCAATAACTGACCTTAAAGAAATGGAGATCTGTGAAATGTCAGACAAAGAATTCAGAATAATCCTCTTAAGGAAGTTTAGTGAACTACAAGAAAACACAGATAGGCAACTAGCTATACTAGAAAAACAATGCATAAGCAAAACGAGAAGTTCAACAAGGAAATAACAACCATCAAAAAAAAAAAAAAACCCAGAAATCCTAGAGTTGAAAAATACAACAACTGAACTGAAGAATTCAATAGAGAGTTTCAAAAGTAGACTCAACCATGCAGAAGAAAGAATTAACAATGTGGAGGATAGAACATTGGAAATTACGCAGTCAGAAGAACAAAAAGAAAAAATAATAAAAAGAGTGAAGAAAGCCTATGGGAATTATGGGACACAATAAAAAGAAACAATATTCACATTATGGAAATTCCAGGAGGAGAAGATAAAGAGAAAAAGATAGAAAATATATTTAAAGTAATAATGGCTGAAAACTTTCCAAACCTGGGAAGAAAAATGGACATCCAGATCCATGCGGCCCAAAAGATCCCAAATAAGATGAACCCAAATAGGGCTACACCATGACACAGTATAATTAAATTGTCAAAAGTCAAACACAGAATTTTAAGATAAAAGAGAAGTTACATACAAAGGAACCCCCATAAGACCACTGGTGGACTTCCCAACAGAAACTTCAGGCCAGGGGAGAATGAGACGACATATTTAAAATACTAAGAAAAAATAACTTTCAGGCAAGAATTCTATACCCAGTGAAGCTGTCTTTCAGAAACATAGAAGGGATAAAGACTTTCCAGAACAAACAAAATCTGAGGGAGTTTATTACCAGCAGACCTACCTTACAAGAAATGCTTCCACTTCTTTGTTATACAGATGGCCAACAGGCACATGACAAGATGCTCAACATCACAAATTGTTAGAGAAACGCAAATCAAAACTACAATGATTGGGGCTGGCCTGGTGGCACAGCGGTTAAGTGTGCACGCTCTGCTTTGGTGGCCCAGAGTTCGCAGATTCGGATCCTGGGCACGCACCAATGCACTGCTTGGCAAGCCATGCTGTGGTGCTGTTCCATATAAAGTAGAGGAAGATAGGCACAGATGTTTGCCCAGGGCCAATCTTCCTCTGCAAAAAGAGGAGGATTGGCAGTGGATGTTAGCTCAGGGCTAATCTTCATCACAAAAAAAAAAAAGGAAAAAAACTACAATGAGATATCACCATATACCTGTCAGAATGGCTAAAATTAACAAGACAAAAAATAACAAATGTTGGAGAAGATGTGGAGAAAAGGGAACCCTCATACACTGCTGGTGGGAATGCAAACTGGTGCAGCCTCTATGGAAAACAGTATGGAGATTTCTCAAAAAATTAAAAACAGAAATACCACATGATCCAGCTATCGCACTACTGGGTATTTATCCAAAGAACTTGAAATTAACATTAAAGAGATTTATACGCTCCTATGTTCATGACAGCATTATTCACAATAGCCGAGACATGGAAGTAACCCAAGTGTCCACCAACTGATGAATGTATAAAGAGGATGTGGTATATATATATATATATATATGTATGTATATGTATATGTATATATACATATATATATATATATATGTATGTATATGTATATGTATATATACATATATATATATATATATGTATGTATATGTATATGTATATATACATATATATATATGTGTGTGTGTAATGGAATGCTACTCAGCCATAAAAAAAGACAAAATCATCCCATTTGCAACAACATGGCTAGACCTTGAGGGTATGATGTTAAGTGAAATAGGCCAGACAGAGAAAGACAAACACCACATGATTTCACTCATATGTGGAAAATAAACAAACACATGGATAAAGAGAACAGATTAGTGGTTACCAGGGGAAGAAGGAGGGTTGGGAGTGGGCAAAAGGGGTAAAGGGGCACATACGTATGGTGATGGATAAAAATTAGACTATTGGTGGTGAGCACGATGCAGTCTATACAGAAACTGATAAATAATAATGTACACCTGAAATTACACAATGTTATAAACAACTATGACCTCAATAAAATAATAAAAAAAAATAAAAAAAGAACACTAATTAACATTATAAAGACATAAAAATGTAATGTAAATTTTACTGGTAATTATAAATATATAGTCATAATTAGATTCTGCAATATGGTAATAGTGGTGCATAATTCACTTAAAACTCTAGTTTAAAAATTAAAAAAAGAATAAATAAATAAAATTATAAAAAAATAAAAAAAAGGGCCGGCCCCATGGCTTAGCGGTTAAGTGCATGCGCTCCACTGCTGGTGGCCTGGGTTCGGATCCCAGGCGTGCACCAACGCACCGCTTCTCCGGCCTTGCTGAGGCCGAGTCCCACATACAGCAACTAGAAGGATGTGCAACTATGACATACAACTATCTACTGGGGCTTTGGGGGGATAAATAAATAAATAAAATTATAAAAAAATAAAAATAAAAGTTAAAAAAAGAAAGAATCTGGTAAAAACCACCATAACTACAATAATCTGTTATTAGTTTCACAATTTAAAAAAATATAAATTGTAACAGCAATAACCTAAAATGTGAAGGAGAGGAGAAATAAAAGTATAAAATTTACAAATTCTATTGAAGTTGTTATCAGCTTAAAATAGGATGTTATATGTTTAAGATATCATATGTAAGTTTCATGGTAATGACAAGGGAAAATCCTGCAGCAATTACACAAAAGAATACAACAAAGAAGTCAAAGCATACTGATACCAAAAGACATCAAAATATAAAAAAGACAGCAGGATAAGAAACAAGGAAAAACAGATCTACAAAACAACCAGAAAACAATTAATGAAATGACAATAGTAAATCCTTACCTATCATTAATTACTTTAAACATAAATGGATTAAATTCTCCAATTAAAAGACATAGAATGGCTGAATGGATTAAAAAACAAGATCTGAAAATATGCTGCCAATGAGAGATTCGCTTTAGCCTGAAAGACACACATAGACTGAGAGTGAAGGGATGGAAAAAGACTTTTCAAGCAAATGGTAACCAAAAAAAAGCAGGAGTTGCTAAACTTACATCACATAAAGTAGACTTTAAACTAAAAATAGTAAAAAAGAGACAAAGAAAGTCATTATATAATGACAAAAGGGTCAATACATCAAGAAGATATAATAATGGTAAGTATTTATGTGCCTAACATTGGAGCATTTCTATAAACTAACAACAAATTTTACGAAAAAGAAATAAAGAAATTGATCCATTTATAATAGCATCAAACATAATCAAATACTTAGAGATAAATTTAACTAAGGAGGCGAAAGACTTCTAGCCTGGAAACTACAAGACATTGAGGAAAGAAATTGACGAAGATACAAATAAATGGAAATATATCCATATTCATGGATTGGAATAAATAATATTGTTAAAATTGTCAATACTACCAAAAGCCATCTATAGATTCAATGCAATCCCTATCAAGAATGCAATGGTATTTTCTACAGAAGTAGAAAAAAATACTTCTAAAATTTATATGGAACTACAAAAGATCCAGAATAGACAAATCTTGAGAAAGAAGACCAAAGAAGAAGGCATCACACTTCCCTGATTTCAACCTATACTATAAAGCTGTAGTCATCAAAACAGAATGGTACTGGCATACTGAAAAATAGACCAATGGAACAGAATCAAGAGCCCAGAAATAAACCCACGCATATATGGTCAACTAATATTTGATAAGGAAGCCGAGAATACGTGGTGGAGAAAAGACAGTCTCTCCAATAAATGGTGTTGGGTAGTTGAATATTTACATGTAAAAGAATGAAACTGGACCCATATCTTACGCCACTCACAAAAATTAACTGAAAATGGATTAAAGACTTAAATGTAAGACCTGAGGCCATGAAACTCCTAGAAGAAAACAGGAAGAAAGCTCTTTGATATGAGTCTTGGTAATGATTTTTTGGATAGGACACCCAAAGCACAATCACCAAAATCAAAATAAACAAGTTGGACTATATCAAACTAAAAAGCTTCTGCACAGCAAAAGAAACTATCAACAAAGTGAAAAGACAATCTACAAAATGGGAAAAAAATATTTGCAAACCATATATCTGATGAGGGATTAATATACAAAATATATAAAAACTCATATAACTCAAAAGAAAAAAAAAAATGAAAAAATGGCCAAAGGATCTTAAGGGTTCATTTGACTTGGGCGGCATTCAGTTAAGCAGATAGAAAGGAGCCCTGAGGAGCTGTACAAAATAAAAGACTTTTGTAGACAGAAGGGAGCAGGGACAAGGAAGTTATACTAGGCCAAAAAGCAGGTTGATTATTTCAAGGTTACTTTCCATTAGCAGATGACACAAGTCTATCAGTCAGATTAGCTAACTAATGCTGACCAGGAGACTCCTGATTGAGTGGTTTAAGATTACACTTCTAGGAGAGCTGAAATTATAATTGTCTCAATTTGGTGACATGGGGCTTAGCAGACATGACTGCATTTTGGGCCTGTTGTCTTGTTTATAACACTGAGGTCACACACAGCTGGATTCATCCCAAAGAATTTTTTTCCAAGTGTGGTCATTATTGACAGTGAATAATCCTGAAATTCTCATATTGATAGATGGAGAAACTGTGATCCTTCTGCCCATATTCCATTTTTCATCTCCATTTTCTCTTCCCTTCTTCACTCATGTCTTCTTTTACTTTTCTTCTTCCACGTCTGTTTTTCTCTCTGTGTGTCATCTGATTAATGACAGGAAAATAACAAAAGGAGACTGGCAGATTAAGTCAATCTCTGTGGGTAAGGCATAAAAAGCTTTGGAAAAGGGGCAGGTACTCCTTGAATGAACCATCCCAATGAGTTTTTTCCCAAGTACCAGCAGCCCCTACAAAATATGACAAAGATTTCCACTGACTGGCTCTGCTGAAAGTAAACAGAAGCGATATGTTTTTGACAATTCCACAACCTCACAGGGTCTCCACTGAAACAGCTAAGCCAGCACCCCACCCTTCACAGGTATGCCGTCAGATGTCGGTCCACTTAAGCTATTTACTGAGCCCTATTGATGTCTGTCCTGATGAAATGTTGACTCAGGTAGTGCTCTACCACACAATATGCCATTTGTGATAAAGACAAGACTTCACATCTGTAATGAAGAGTGGGCATGATTTACTAAATCTTTGATTTCCAAATATGTACAAATGAATATGCTTATGTGAGTGTATTTACATATATATTGTATACAGATTATGTATACGCTCATACAAATATAGTTAACCTATGAGGTGTTATTAGAGTATAAACATTCTACTCAAACACTGACTCCATGTTCAGTAGGAACTATGAGAACTAGCTTAACTCAGATACTCTAGATACTTTCAAAGACATCCTAAGACCTTGGTATGCCTGAAGTTATTGCTTACTTGTTTACTGAGCTTTGAATTTTTAAATCCATTCCAATATGCTGCTGCATATTCTAGTATTTGAACTCGAGTCGTGAATTCCATAAGTTTAAAAACCACTAATCTAGCAATGAATGTAAAGGTATTCTTTGAACACTTGGCATACTATTGGCATGCTTCTGGACCCTAAAGAAATTATTTTTAAAGTATATGTTATTGAATCATTGTCAAGACATTTATAACTTTGTAGTGGATGAAATACCTGCAAAGGTGACACACAAATTCATGAATTTTTCCATAATTTTAAATTGATCCCTCTGTCATCTGACCCCACCTTATCTTACATCTATTCTAACAGAGCATTTACACACTTTATTTCACAAGAAATTTACATGTGTCTTTTTCATCAGAATCGAAGACTGTCTCATTTATTATTGTTTCTTCAGTGTTGATCACAAAATACATGATAAATGCTTAATAAATGTTAACTGAGCTAATGAATAAAAAATAGATGTGCGATTGGAGGACAAAAAGAAATAGATGATTATGTGTTCAATTTCTTTCAGTGTCCAAAAGAGAAAAAGCAAAAATTAATAATAGAATTTTTTCAAAGTGAAAATAGTTGTCTTTTTTGACTAATATATAATACATGCTCATGGGAAAATATTCAAATATCTCACAATAACTTCTCTATTAGAGAAACCAGTTTTAATAATTTGGTGTATGTATATATGTTCTCAGTTGTTTATCCATGTATATACACAGTGGACTTTTTTTAAACAAAATTGGAACCATAGTATATATATTTTGTTCAATGACTAATTTTAAAAATTTAACAGTATATTGCTGATACCTACCATGATACAAGTGTTTCCCTTTAACTGGCTATGGTAGCCTCTTTTTTTGTGTATTTCATAATGTCTTTAACTCTATTGACAGATAACGAGGTTGTATTCAATTTTTTTATTCTCATTAACAGTGCTTCAATAAACATCTTTGCAAGTTCAGATTTTCTTGGAATAATTCCTAGACATGAAATAGACTTAAAATGTTGAAGTATTTTGTTAAATTACTCTCCAAAAAGGTTGTGCCAATTTACACTCCCACCAATGCATACAGGCCATTTTCCCTATAACCTAGCCTGGATATAATTCTTTTTTTGTGTGTGAGGAAGATCAGCCCTGAGCTAACATCCGTGCTAATCCTCCTCTTTTTGCTGAGGAAGACCGGCTCTGAGCTAACTGGATATAATTCTTTTAAAAAATCTTTCTTAATCTAATAAGGAAAAAAGTCTCATTGGTTGTGGTGCTTTGTTCCCCTTTGTTGTTTTAAATACTAGACTACTTAGAAGCCTTTTAAATAAATCAGTTCTTGATAAATCCTACGTGACCCACCCATGGAACATGTTTGGTACCAAACTGACTTCCCTCTCCTACCCAAATGGGTCACCTCTGTGCACCAGCAGAAGATGTGAATCAAGAAAACGAGACCTTAATTAGGTTAAACACACCTGGCAAAGATCAACTATACATATATTAAATCTCAAAAAGTGTTTTATTATTGACTAAATACTTTTCATCACTGTTCCCCTCTATTCATGTAGATAATTGAGTAAATAATAAAATAATTCACAAATTATATAACCTTGTTGCAGGACCCATTCTGCAACTTATGTCAGCTACTGGTAATAAAACAACCCACCTCTAATTTTTTTGAAGGCTCTAGTGGGGCTGTTAACAATTCTACCACAAAGCCTAGAACTCAACAAGCTGCTGACATGATGTAGCAGTGTGAAAAAGAATCTGTGAAACAATACAGATGTGTCCAGGGATATAGCATCGGCAACTTGAATAAAAACCATTTTATACCTTCATAGCCCCAGTAAGTGTATGTGCCAAAACTTGCCTTGGAAAAAGAAAGAGCACCCTTACACTTCAAAGCTTTACAATCCCATCCCAAAGAGCAAACACTGGTCAATGTCTTTTGCCCACGAACAATGGTAAGATCTTTGCAGGAAGGTCCTAGAGACTGCACATGTTTCTTTGTGGACTTGGTCAGTACTTCCGTATAGCCTGCCAGTGTGTATGAAACCTTCTATATTTTGCAGGCAAAAGTGTGAAGATCTTGGGGCCGGCCCCATGGTGTAGTGGTTAAGTTTGGCATGCTCTGCTTTGGTGGCCCAGGTTGGCAGGTTTGGTTCCCAGGTACGGACATACACCACTCATCAGCCATGCTGTGGCGGCGGCCCACATAAAAAAATAGAGGAAGACTGGCACAGGTGTCAGCTCAGGGCTAATCTTCCTCAAGCAAAAAAACAGGAAGATTGGCAACACATTAGCTCAGGGAGAATCTTTCTCAGCAAAAAAAAAAAAAAGTCTAAAGATCTCTAGCCCCACTGCACTATTTTACTATTTACTACAAAAGGAGCTGTAGTGAACTACTGAGTATGTTCACTAAGAGAAGGTAGTTGTCTATTGCTGTTTAACAAATAAACCCAAAGTTTAGTGGATTAAAACCACAAACATTTATTGTCTCACAGTTTCTGTGGGTTTGGAATCTGGGCAGAGCCTAGCAGGGTCCCCTGCTTCAGGGTCTCTCATGAGGCTGCAATCTAGATGTCAGTTGGTGCCACATCAAGTCACATCAAGGTTCAACCGAAGCAGGATCCATTTCCAAGCTCACATTAGTTGTTGGCTGGATTCAGTTCCTCACGGGCTATTGGAGGAGAGTCTCAGTTCCTTGCTCACTACTGGCCAAAGGCTGCCCTCAGTTCCTTGCCACTCCAATGGAAGCTTGATTCATCAAAGCCAGCAAGAGAGAGACTCTGCTAGCAAGACAGAAAGGATAGTCTTTTATAACCTAACCATGGAAGTGACATTCAATAACTTTGGCCATATTCTATTCATTAAAAGCAAGTCACTAGGTTCATCCCATACTCAAGAGACAAGGATTAGTATCATGAATACTAGGAAGAGGGGATCATTGGGGGCCATCTTAGAAGGCTGCCCATGACAGCGGGTGATTGCTCAGTTGATAATGGGAGTAGAGGACACTGGGGAACAGTGGGAAGGAGAATGTCAGGAGACATGGCAGGAGAGGAATTCCTTGGGAAAAGGCTCACAACCCTCCAGTGACACACAGACTGTCAATAAACACAGTTGAATCTGGGGGTATTAGACACCTTGGGAAAGTGTGTTAAATCTCAGGTTAAATTAGTATGTACCATCTCAAAGCAGTAATCTCTCAAATTATGTATACATAGGGAAAAATTGAAATAATAAGTATTACTGGGTGATGATGGCAAAACCTAAGATAAAGACAATAATTGATAACAAAGAAACACAAGCCCAACTACGAGGAAAAATATTCCATAGCTAAGGTAAAATAAGATCATAATTCTTATTCCCTTAAAATGCTGTATCTAACAATTAACATTGACAATGTGATATTAGTGACACTCAGAAGACTCTGAATCTGTATTTATCACATCAAAACATATCCACATGCCATTTATTTATCATTTGTTGAGCTGAAATTTTGAGTTTGTTTTGTCAAGAACCTGGAGCTAGTAATAGTTTATTATTTGCCCTTATTTTGTACCCACTCCTCACTTTGATAGGATAGTTGGTTCAAGGTAGGCGTATATTTGGGGACCATAAAACAAAACATAGAAAATACAGCTTACTGATCTACACGGGGTTGGGGGGGGCGGTGTCATACTCATGACAGCATTTTTATTACCATGGCTATTCGAATAAGCTGGACTAATCAGCTGAGTGTATGCACATATGAGTTATATACGTTTCTATGATAACAAAAACGAACAGAGATATAGCAGATAAACTATCTTAACAGATTCTGCTTGGTTTTAGCGCAAAAACTTACTAATTAATGCAAGTGTTGCAATCATTTTTATGACATTCCCCAAAGATGGCACTTTAAGGGTTATGCCATATGCTGATTGACAGCAGCCATAATTCCATACAATGAGACTGTATCATATTGTTTGAAGTGAGGTGATATTCATCTCTTGAAACTGATCAAACGTACGATTGCATCAAACGGTATCACAATATAATCACACTGTACGTGGAGACTGCCGAGGTTGCTCATCATGTTGTCCTCATTTCCCTTGGACTTCTCTAACAGCAGTTGTGACACGCCACTGCATCCACATTTTCCTTTAAGAACTGCAGAATCTAAGACAGAGGGGAAAAAATCTGCATAAAATTGTGGTTTGGTTATGCTGTGTGAGTGTACATTTGTAGACTGCTTTAGAATTACAAATTTGCTCCCACTAAGATTTCCCTAAGCATACAAATAAAAACCTAGGAGGGCCAAGATAAAAAGCGAGGATTCCAAACAGGGCAGAAAATAATTCAAACGTCCTTTACATTTCTACAGCAAAGAAGGAAACTTGGAAGAAACATCTTTTTTGAAACACTTTTCAGGGTCTGAAACTCTCGATGATATTTTTTTCAGATGTGCTGTTTTGCAAAGCCGTTTGCTTTATCTACTGTGCTTGGGGCTCTTTCAGGTGCAGAGGAAAATGATATAAAAACCTATTCTCCCATTCTTAGTTGCTGCTGATCTTAGAAAGGAGTGCGAGGATGGGCAGGAGTGAGTGAGGGTAATTTGGCTATTCTCGTAGTAGCATTCTTAGTGGCATGAAGTCCTATAACACAATGGCTTTTAGGTTAGTGTAATTTAGGGACTGCCCTTTTATCATCCATCTGTCTACCTGTCTATCCACCCATCCATTCGTTCATCCACCTAATAACTTGTAAAAGAACCATTGGGATACTTTGGGGACTATGTCCAGAATAGTTTACAAAGAAACAGCGTGCTAGAATGGGAGCCATCATCTCTCATGCTGACATTCACTGGGAGAGATGTTACCAATTCTGATCGTCCAGTGTTGATCCATGGAAGTCTCTGAGATGTCACCCTCCTATCTGGACTTCATTTATCTAACCCTAACCTCTTAGGCCAGATGTCCTCAGCATTTTGAGTCTATAGAAACTATGTGGCTCTTTCAGAGTACCCCATTGGGATGTCAGGAACACAGAGGCTCTCTCTAACTCGTTACCTGAACACCCACACAGCCTTCTCTCTTCTACTGCTCCTGTGCTGTGGTAGGCACAGAGAAATCTGTGAGGCTGGAAGCCTCCTTGGTTTCCCCCATGATACAAGACCAGATGGCTCTCTGCTCCCAGATTCCCCTAATCCTGAGCATTTCTCCCAGCTCTGGTGTGGGAGGGTCAGGGCCAAAGTTCCTTCATGAGACATCACCAATATGTAAGCTCTGTGCTCTCTTTCTAACCATTTTTTCCTTTTCTTCTCCTCTTTAGCCTGTAGGGTCTTCATTTAATATGAAGTGAAAAACACTGCCTTTTCATTTATTTTTCCCCAATCTTTTGCAATATTATTGTCATACTTTGAGATCTTTAGGGACTTCATGTTTGATACCCATATGCCCAGGGTTTAAAATTCAAAATCTAAGAACTGACTTTCTTCTCTCTTTCTGCAAGAGCATCCATTGGCTAAACAAGTAGGGAAGAAAGTCCTGGGAGCTCCCCACAGGTGGTGAAGGGCCGCTATGTATCTTCTCTCTTGCTTCATCTTCTAATTCATTCATTTCATTGTTTGACCTTTTACTTTCCTTTTCTCCCTATTTTCTGAGAGTTTAGTTGGTTGTTGTTTTTTTTTTTCTTATTGAATAGAATAGTTACCTTACTAATTTTCATCTTTCTTCTTTTCAATTATAAGTTGTGGAGGCTGTACATTTACCTCTAAGTACTACTTAAGCTACATGACACATTTTTTATTTTGTTATTGGTTGCTTTCTTTAAATTTTGAAACAATAAAAAATTTGCAAAAAAAAGCTAGACATAGAGTACAAATAACTCATTTTTTTCTAAGTATTTGTAAATTGCTGACCTGATGGTCCATTAGCCCTAAACACTTTAATATGTGTTTTCTAAAAATAAGAACATCCTCCTGCTTAACTGCAATACAACCAGTAAAATCAGGAAATGAACTTTGATAAACTCCTGTCCTTTGGTCCACAGACTACATTCCAGTATCACCAATTAATGCAATAATATTTTTTGTAACGGAAGGATTCATTTCAGAACCACACACTGCATTTCTTTGCTATGTCTCTTTAGTCTCTTTCAGTCTGGAATATTCTTCAGTTTATCCCTGACTTTCATAATTTTGATGCTTTTGAAGATGAGTCCAGCTATTTTGTAGAATTTGGTTTAAGTTTGTCTGATGTTTCCTCATGTTTAGATTCAGATTACAGTATCACAGAAGTGACGCTGTCTTCTTCTCAGTACATCATACCAGGTCATGCATGCATGGGTTCAATAACTGATGTTCACTTTGACCACTTGATAAAAGTAATGCCTTCCAGTCTTTTCCACATAAAGTTACCTTTTCCCCCTTTTGTGGGGAAGTACTTTCAAACCATGTAAATATCCTATTCCTTATCATACTTAAATTCATTCATTCATTTATGTCAGTATGGTCTCATGGTTTCCTATTTTACTTAATATTGTAAATTCTATGAGTTACTATCACATTATTATCAGTATTAATCTTGATACTCAAATTATGGCCATTGTGGCCAGTAGGAGCTCATTTAAGCTTGCTTCTAGGTCCTTCTGATATGTCCCCATCATTTATTTTTAACACTTCCTTGGTTTCTGGCACAAGTTCCAGGCTTTTTCTGTACTTCTCCTCTCTCCAGACCCAGAATCAGCTATTCCTCTAAGAAATCCAATTTCCTTTCACTGGAGAATGGTATTTAGAAGCCAAGATCTGCATACTATATGTGCTCATTGTCATCGGACCTATCAGAAGGTAGAACAGGAGGTATATGCACGTGTGTACCACATATTTCCATCTAAATTTACTTCTATGTCTATCTATGTATATTGAAAACCATGAGTTCATGCTGACACCTTCAAGTTCACATGTTCACTCTAGTGTTCTCCCTTTCTAAATATGTAATTCCCTTCTCTAATAGTAAGAAGCCAGCTTCCATAATTCTTCAGATATTTACTTATGTGATCAACCTCACTTTATGCAATCTCCCATCCCCACTACAACCCCCTCCCCCACACAGATGCCCTCCTCTCTCTGCTCAGGCTCTGACTCCCCACGGGCAGCTTCTCACCCTGTTCAGGCTTATTCTTCATGCTAGGATGCCTACCATCCCTGAGTGGATGTTCTCCGCATCCCTCTTGGGCTCTGATCTCCTCCTCTGGACCACTGTAGCTCCTCCTACCTGCTCTGTCTCACCTAATGGCTTCAAGACTGAATTATTCAGGAAGGGGAAGGAGTATCACTGAAGTTGTGCCATGTAATGTTTTGATTATCCTTCAATTCTTCAACTCATGGTTTGGTTTATGTGTATTTTGCATTTTCAAATGTATTGGGGATTTTCCTTTTTGATTTCTAATTTAATGACATTGTATTCAACTCTATTTTCTAATTTCTAAATTAATCTTATTCAGATCAATTCTGATATTTGTTGAGAGTTCTTTGAGTCCCAATTAGTGGTTAATTTGGTGAAAGCTCCAAGTTTGCCTGAAATGATTTTATAGTCTCAATTGTTGGGTTCAAGGTTCAATATATATCAATCATATCAAGCTTATAATGTGTCTTGTCCAAATCTTCTATATCCTTACTAAGATTTTTGTCTGCTTGATTTACCATCTACTGAGATAAGAGTGTTAAAAATTTTTCCACTACGATTGCCGATTTGCTCTTTTTTCCCCTACAATTTGGTCAATTTCTTCTTCATATATATATATATATTTTTTTTTTTTTTTTTTTTTGGTGAGGAAGATTGTCCCTGAGCTAACATCTGTTGCCAATCTTCCTCTTTTTGCTTGAGGAAGATTGTCCCTGAGCTAACATCTGTGTCAATCTTCCTCTATTTTGTATGTGGGTCACCACCACAGCATGGCTTGATGAGCTGTGTAGATCCATGCCTGGAATCCGAACCCGCAAACCCCAGGCCGCTGAAGTGGAGAGCATGAACTTAACCACTACACCACTGGGCCAGCCCATCTTCTTCATGTATTTTGAATGTATGTTATTTGTTGAATACACATTTGGCACTGTTATATCATCCAGGTGACTTATTCCTTTTACCATTATGTACTAGCCACAATTATTCCTAACAATATTTCAATAACGGTTTTTGCCTTAAAGTCTATTTTTCTGATATTAATATAGCAGCACCATCTTTTTTTTTTTAAGCTGGTATTTGTCTTGTATTTCTTTTCCTAGAACTTTACTTCCAAATTTTTTATAGCCTTAAGGTTTGGATGCATTTCCAGTAGAAATCATTTGCCTAAATGTGTAAAATTCAATCTTTTAATACCTGTTTTAGCTGACAACTTTAGATTGCTTATATTTACTATAATGTCTTGTTTATTTGCACTTACTTTCACCATTATATTTTGTGCTTCTTTTTACCATCATTCTGTTTTCCTCCTTTCTTGATCTTTTTTGGGTCAATCAAGTTTTTTGCTTTGTCTTTTTAATTGCTTCTTGTTTGGTAATAATATATTTTATTTCTGTTCTTTTATTCTGACTTTATAAGGCCTAAAGTTAATGAATATGCTTACTTTCCTTCTAAATATTACAAGAATGTAATGACACTTAAAGTCTGATTATTCTCCGCTTGTCTTGTATGTTGTTGTTTTCCCAACTTTCCTATTCATTCTGCTGCTTTTTAAAAACAGATAATTCATTAATTTCTAACTTTATTATGACACATTCACATACAAAGAAATGAAGAGTTATAGAATCATAACCTCTGCCCACTATCTAACTTAAGAAATAAAACATTACTCATAAAGTTGAATCACCAAGTGCAGTCCTCCCCTCAGAAATAACTACTATAAAGTCAAAAAATGTTCTATCTTGCTTTTATGCTCCCAAAAGGTTGTTTTTATTATTTTGTTCAGAAAATGCTTATTTAGATTTACTACATTTTTATCATTTTATTTTGTCATATTGCTTCTTATATCTCATTCTTGTCTGGGTTCAATTTCTTTCTATGAAGAACATTCTGACTTGATTCTTTCAGCAAATTTCTGTGAGTCATAAGCTTTCTCAATCTTTATCTGGAAAGAAGTTTTTGTGTTTGACCTCATTCTTGAATGACATGGGTAGAGAGTATGAAATATATACGGATATAGAATTGTTGGTTGACAGCTATTTTCTCTCAGTGTTTTGCAGATATTAGTTTATTTTCCCTATTATGTTGCAATTGAGAAGTCTGTTGTGAATCTCATTAGCATTCCTTTGTAGATAGTCTGCCTTAATAGATAATGTTTCTCCTAGTCCCTCTACTAAGTCTTTATGAAATTGCTATTATAAGGGACTTTTTCATTCTAACCCCTTTTTGTGTATATATTTGTGTGTGTGTGTATAAATTATATATACATATTGCATATAAATATACATATATTATATATATTTATATACAATTTCCTTATAACCTCAGATCTATTTTCTAGTTCATGAATTCCCTCTAAGCTGTATCTAACATACTCTTAAAATCACTGAATGTCTTTAACTTTAAGGGCTATATTTTACTTTTCTAGAATTTCTAATTGGTTCTTTTTCAAATCTATCTGTACATTGTTTTTAATGCTTTTGTTTCTCTTTTTTCCAATGTTAAATCTGTGTATCTTATAGAACTATCTGGAATTCCTTGGAGCATAATTCTGCTGTTTTTCCTCTTTCCTAAGTGGATTTCCTCAAGGTGGATTGTTACCTTGTATGTTTTGTAATTTTGAGTGGTGAGCTCACCTTTGATAAAATTCATCTTGGGGCATCATGTATGGCATGGGATAAGGTTTTATCACTCCAGATTTGTTCTCAGTTTGCTTCCACTAGGAATATGTTGACATCTCAACATGGAGTTTTCAGGGCCATGCAGTTTGAACACCAAGCTCATATGAGGTGCATGTCTGTGATTACAAATTCCCCAGGGGAGGCTTATTTTCCATCCTGCACCCAGATCCTTATTTTCTCTTTGTACTAGTGTGCAGATTATTTCTAGTCTACCATTTCACTGAAGGGGTATCCCTTAAATGATCCTGGATTTATGTAAGAAGTTCAGCTTAAACCCCCACCTCCCTCCAGAATTTCCAAGGCCTTGTCTTCCGTGTCTTTCTGAGTATGAAAATCAAAGCTCCTGGGTTTCTGAGACATGGCCATCACCCGAGCCCAGCCCAATTCCTACATCAGCCTTGTTAGTTCATGTGATTACCACTTGGGCTCCTGGTTCTCTTCCTCTTGGCCCCTGGTGATTTCTCTTACTTTATTGCAAACTCAATTATGGATTGAAGAGTGTTTCTTTTATTGTATCTAGTATTTCTAGTATTTGTAGTGGGAGAATTTTTAGGATGTCTGTACCATAATCATCCTATAACTGGTAGTTTCTTCTTGATCTCCCATATCCCTCCCAAAGTCAACTTGCTGCAAACAATTCTGGTGAGCTTCTTCTCAAATCTGGTTGTATTCCAGTGTTTCCCATCTTGGTTTCACAAACCAGCAAGTCACTCTGATCCCTCCTTCACCTTCATTGTCCAATCAATCACCAAGCATCATTGATTTCTCTGCCAAGTGTATCTTGAACCAGTTCATTTGTCTCTATCTCTACTGCCCCTACTTTAGTGTAAGCCACCATCATCTTCCCCTGGACTGCTGTGACAACCTCCTAATTCTCCTCACCTCCAATTTGTTACTTATACTGCAGCCAGAGGAGACTTTGTAAAACCTAAATCTGATAAATTTACTTTCCTGCTTAAAACTATCAATGACTCTCCATTGCTCTTCAGATAAAATAAAAATGTTAAAAATCCTCAATGTTGTCTATTGCACAGGACTCATTCACTTCTATCATAATTAATCCAACAAAAATGTACCAAGCAGCAACTACTTATGGGCACAGGACTTAGAAACTGAACTTACAGTGTGTATTAGTTTGCTATAGCTGTGCTACACATTGAAAATTTGTGTCCTGTCAAAACTCATATGTTGAAATCCTAATCCCGAAATGTGATGGTAGGATGTGAGGCCTTTGGAAGGTGATTAGGTGGAGTGCTGAGGGTGGAGTGCTAACGAATGAGTTTAATACCCTTATAAAAGAGACTGCAGGGAACTCCCTTGCTCCTTTCGCCGTGTGAGAACACAGCAAGAAGATGATGGTCTATGAACAAGAAAGTGGGCCTCACCAGACACTGAACCTGCCAACACCTTGATCTTGAACTTCCCAGGCTCCAGAACTTGAGAAATAAATTTCTGTTGTTTATCAGCCACCTAGTCTGTGGTATTTTTGTTATAGCAGCCTGAATGGACTAAGGACT
The DNA here is from genome assembly GCF_057802395.1 of Ceratotherium simum simum. Lineage (NCBI taxonomy): Eukaryota > Metazoa > Chordata > Mammalia > Perissodactyla > Rhinocerotidae > Ceratotherium > Ceratotherium simum. The sequence continues at coordinate 26,817,929 of NC_141908.1, forward strand.
GACTCCCAAGCAAATCACCACAAAATAGTTGGCTTAGGCAACAGAAATTTATTTTCTAACAATTCTGGAGGCTAGAAGTCCAAGAGGAAGGTATTGGCAGGGCTGGTTTCTTCTGAGCCTCTTTCATTGGCTCGTAGATGGTTGTCTTCATACAGTCTTCTTTTTGTGTTTGTCTGTGTCCTAATCTCTTCTTCTTACAAAGACACCAGTTAGATTGGCTTAGGGCTCACCCTAATAACTTCATTTTAGCTTAATTACCTCTTTACACACCCTATCACCAAATCAGTCATATTCTGAGGTAGTGGGAGTTAGGACTTCAATATATGAATTTTTGGGGAGACACAATTCAGCCCATAACACTGTGGTAAACTGCACCTCACCAATCTTTCTTCTCTTGGCACTTTCCTGTTTCCTCTCTGCTTTCCAGAAAATTCTCTGTACTCAATGAGCTCCCCTTTCTTGCCTCAGAGGCTTTGCAAAGACTGTTCCCTTCACTTTGAATGCTTCTCCTTGTATCCCCCAAATTTGCTTAGCCAAAAGCTAGATCTCAGCTTCAGTGTCACCTCCTCGGAGAAACATTTCCCGACTCTCAGATTTGATTAGGTCTTCATGTTTTCTGTTATTTACATCCTTTTTGTACCACGTCTCACAATTCTAATTCAATGATTAACTGTATAATTATTGAATTTCCTTGATCCTACAATGCTACGAGTTGTTAGATGCACCATCAATTTCAAAACACTTGTAGGGAGAGGAAAGAAATACTACTCTATTAGTCAGCTATTACTATAACAACGCTGCATAAAAAACCACTCCAACATTCAGTGACTTAAAACAACAAGTGTTTATTTCTCCCTCATGGGTCTGTAAGTTGCTGCAATTCACTTGTATAAAATTCAACTCCAGGTTCCCAGCTCTAAGCTCCAGGCTGCAGGTTGAGTTCAGGTCTACTTCATGTATCTCCATATGCTCCAGGACTAGTGGCTATCCAGTTCATTGTATTCTCATGGTGAATTACAGAAGTTCAAGCAGAGGGAACATCCAATGTCTGTGAAAGCCTCAGCTTGGGCCAGGCACACTTTCACTTCCACTCAATTCCATTGGTCAAAGCAAGGTACGTGCCCAAGCCCAACATCAATGGGTTGGGGACAGTACCTGCTTCCTCTAGCAAGAGGCAGTGCAAAGCCATGTGGAAAAGAGCATATGTGTATAATGTATAATTCTATAATAGGGAGGAATTGGGAACAATAACTCAATCTACTATAACTACAGTAAACAGTATGTACACAAATTTTTATCATGTTTACTTATAATAGATTATCTTAATACATTTGTCTATACAAAGATTTACCACTTTCTTCTGTCTTATGAGCAAATCTTCATAGTCAGAGCCTAAAGTATCTTCCGATTCATTTTTGGTCACCAATGGTTATGTACCTCATTCTAGTGACCAGTCCTTTATATAACCCGGGTTCAGGACCTTGACCCTTTTTAACACCTGTGTAAGTTTTAGGCATACAAAAGAATACCAGGGTTCTATTTGCACTGCCAATTTGGTTAAACTCCGACTTTCCCCCCTTATAACTGACGCTCTTATACAACATTAGAAATTAAAAACTTTTCATAAAAATCAACAAGTACTTGACAGATACTTGTCACCTGAATGATAATCCTTCATAACGCATGTACCTCTCTAGCTTGGAAATTCTGCAGTCTGTTTCTAATGTCAATTGTACTGTCGAGTACAGGACAGGCAATTCTTTTGAGTATGTCTTAACAAAAGGAAATACAAGTGTATCTCCTGGTGGGTATCTTTCCATTTTAGGGGGTCTGCAAAGGACTTGACTGTTTCTAGATGACATTAAAGTACAAGTCCATCATTTCTCCAGTGTGAATATTAGCCTCACTTATCCTAACTTTGTCTTCTGGCTCTATTTCCATGTTTTTCTGCATATCCAATAATTTTCATTTCAAAGCTATCTTGGAGTGTAAGCCTTTGAAAGACATTTGAAAAGATAATTAGAGACCTAAATTTAAATTAAAATTCAACCCTGTATGGGGATAGCAATGTAAATAACTCAACCGAGGAGATATTTGTTTAACAAGAGATACAACTTCCACTATGTCACAACTTATTCCTCTGCCTAATAGCTGGAAAGTTTCTTTTAACATGGATTGAAGGATCCATCCCAATGATAACACTGGAGCGGTCATCTGAAATTATGTCTTGCTCTGGTCTCCTACATCCCCCACAAAAGTATAGGAAAGTGATCCAGGCAGGGTGAATAAGTGTCCTTTTTACCAGGATCTGACTTGGATGCCAGATATGATGGGTTCTCTCTTCTCAGGCTATAAAGATCATGTGAATTACACAAGAATCATCTTTCCCACCACATTGAGATAGCCTTCTAGAGAAAGAAATAAGCCAGAAGACAGCCGTGAGAGAGAGAGAGAGAGAGAAACTAAGCCAGATCTCAGAGGATGGTTCTTGAGCACGGGGTTCTCATAATTCCCAAGATCATCTCCTAGGATTTTTTGACATACAAGCCAAATTTTATATCTAATTAGTGTGAGTTGATTTCTGTCATCAACTTGAGCCCTAGATACTACAAAATAACATCGCACATGAACAACAGTGCAGCAAGCAAAAATAATTTCAGAATAACCCAAGTTCTTCATTTGTTTTCTTGAACATGATAAAGTGCACAGAGATCCTTAAAAATCCCCCTTTCCCTCCCCCATCCAGTGGTTCACGCACAGCAGCTGCTTCTGCTCCTTTACATCTGCCTTCCAATTCCAGTTTCATGTCAAGATAACCTCCTCCCCCAAATTGAACCTTTTGAACTTTTGTTCTCTCTCTCTTTCCTCCCTATTCTCATGCCTAAAGCCCCAAAGAACTTGTCTGTCAAAGCAAGACACACCTCAGAACACAAGACACCATGTTAGCAAGATGAGGAAAGACTGGGAACGTCCATGAACATCCGAGTGCCCCTCATTTTTATCCCATTGTTCCCCTTTTTAAAAAGTTACAAAATGAAAAAAAAATATGCCTTAGTTTTAAGGTTATACAAGTGTTGTTTGACATTTGTTTTTTGTTTTTCTTGCTAACCCAATGTCTTCCACATACATAGTAGGTACCTCATAACAATCTTTGAAAAAACAAAGAGGAAATTAATGACTAAACAAATTACTGGATGATCATAAAGGAAGGCATGAATAGATGTAAAAATAAGACATTAAACATTTTGGGGAAATTATTAAATTATTGCTGGGAAATTTTAAAGTCATGGTCTATAAATGCTTGACATCTAGAAGATTAAAAAACACAGTTCTAAAATCCAAGTCATTCCTTTGCTTACATAAATAAAAAAAGAAATTTGAAAGTAAAAGCAAGTCATATATATATATAATATATATAATATACATATATTTCAAGAAAGCTGTCTAAAATTTAAATAATCCCAGTAGTGGCTGTAACCAAGTATATTAATTAGAATTCTTTCTTTGCAAGCCACAGAGAGTAAATCTGACTAAGTTAGACATAAGTGTATTTAGTGGAAGAAGCTGCACAGGTTGCCTACGCAGCAGCCATTTCCTCCCTCTCGTCTTTGTGAACCTTGTCCTAATTTTGTTCGTGGTTCTATTTATCCTTCACCTCTATGGTTCAGGATTAGGTCCTGATTGACAGAAGCTATTCTCATTCCCACTGCCAGTTTATGCATACATGACACAATGAAACATGTGGGGAATTCCCGTGGTGGGCTTCTGGGAAAAGCTTTTCTTGATTGCAGAAAGAGACACAAGCAAGAAAAAATCCCTTCTCCTGTGTCTGGAAAGAGGGCTGCAGTGAGGATGCGATGGCTGGATTTCTGTAGCCTTCTTGTGCACATAAGGACAGCCAAAGCAAAGCTAACATGTCAGGATGAGAGAGTAGAAAGATGTAGCCACTCTACATCCATACTTCTTGTTTCTGAAATGATAATTTTTCCTTACTGAGCAATTCAGTTGAGCCAGGTCTTTCTGTTTTCTGCACCTGACAGAATCCTAATGGATAGAGAACTATATCAAGAGGAGGCTGGACACCTGACCTTGGGACTGGTGGGGACCTCAGAGGCTGTGGAGGTTGTGAAGCAGAACCCAACAACATCTGACTTTTGGTGAAAATAGTCTGGTTGTGCTGCTCTAGGTCAGGTGGACTGGAATTCCAATCTTGTCTTTTTGTTCCTCTATTCAACACAAGATTCAATTCCCAGGCCTGAGTATATTCAGTAAGAAAGAATTAACTCCTCAAATAGAACTTTAGATTCTGATAGAAGTTTAGGTAGATAGTGAGCAGCCAAAAGTATTAAGTACCTACAACATCAACAATTAGCTGGTTTTTCCCAAGACCTCCTGTCTTATGGGTTCCCTTGTTTCTTAGTATTCATTCTCAGAGGGCTTCCATTTCTCCTGATCATCTCTTGTCCTTATTTCCTGCTTCCACAAAATTCTATGCCTTTATTTTAAATCATGCTTTCTGCAATGTTACCTTTGTCCACCTTCTCTATGCCTTCATTCCCCAAAGGTGGAACTAAGCCAGTTTTGTGTTTCAGACTTTCATTAGAGGTTTGAGGTTACAGATGGAGATTACATTGGAGCATAAACTTGGAACTGAGTGTAATATACCCCTCTAATAAAAACATTTTAACAATCAACTATATCCCACTATGGGGAATTTGTTGCTGGATATGTTATCTTTAAGTTCTAGCTTATGTCCCTCCATCCTATGACCATTTTCTTTTCCTCTCTACCAGGTTTTTTGTTTTTTTTTTTTAATTTCCCCAAATTCCTTCTAATTTCATAAACAGAATAGTTCTCCATCTTGTACTCAAAATCAAGCTTGTGGCCTACTCATGCATATCCAAGAACTCATTAAGGAGCTCCGTCAATACTTCAGATATCTATCCTTTAAAGCACAAAGCACTGTGATAGCTTTGGAATTAGTTTTTCCTCTATATGATACAAATTTTAGGAAGTGTTTCTCTCCTTACTAATCTCTGTAAGCAGAAGGGGAGCAATTTAAAGATTTATCCTTCTCCACTTCACAGAAAAACCTGCAGGGATTGTTTTGGACTTTTTCCCTTCCTTTCTTTTTCTTCTTCCCCATCTTCCTTCTGCTTCTGCTCCTCCTCCTTTTCTTTCTTCTCTCTACACAAAACAAAGACTATAATTGTAATTTATTTTTATGCCCATAATGCAAATGAACAAAGTACGACATCCGGTCTAGAGGAAAGAAGGAAACTAACTGGGCACCATGTGGTATGACTTCTAGTCCAACTCTGAAACATACTAGCAGTATGATTTTGAGTTGCTTCTTCTGAAATTTGGGACTAAAGCTATGGTTCACCTATATTACAAGGGTATTATAGATACTAAATTAGATGGTGGATGAAAAAATACATCTTCAGTTATCAAGAACTACCCAAATGTACTAGAATAAATACCAGGTAGTGGATTCCATCATGGAAGTTCCAAGAGGACAAAGGAAGAACCCAGCTGCTGATCACCTGTGATAAAGGGCAGGAATTCAATCAAAGAGCAAAGAATCCAGGGACCAAGACTTTAGGGTGCCAGGGTCAGAGTGGGGTCTATAACAAGACCTGAGCTTGAGTTGGAGAGCTAGTAGGATTCCTTTTATTTATTTTGTAGAGGCAGATTTGATCTCTGAGGTTGCTGCAGGTCCAAACTCAAAAGAAATTTTACCCTGCTCTTTCCTCTAAGGCTGAAGGAGCTAAGAGTTAATTACCTTGTTTTATTCGTCTCTTTTCCCCATTTTCCACATGGGCTTTTTCCTTAATTAGCCATCATATGAAACTAAAAGAATATTTATTATTTATTGTGTGTATTAAATTTTATGTCTTTTCTCCTTAATTTTTAAAATGAGTGAATTTACTACTTTGTGTATTTCTCTCCTAAAAAAGCAATTTGTTGTTGTTGTTGTTGTTGCTTTTATTGTTTGTTTAATTGTAGTCCTCATCTGACTTTTCTTTGGGTCAGTAATTCTTCATAAAAGGCAAAATGAGAAAAAGCTTCTGGCGTGTTTTAGATTAATTGGAAGAAGCAAATAGTTTCCCATACATTTTTCTTATTCTTAATTCCTTTCTTTTTATCTTTTACTCAATTTAAACATGATACCTATAAATGCCCACTCAGTATTGGTTAAGTTATATGCCTTAACTTCAGGGCTCTATAGTAACTTATTAACGTGTATTTTATAAAGTGATTTTGGTTGTCAAGATAACATGACTATGTAATGACTCACATGCACACGTGAGTCATTGCTATAGTTCTAAGTCAGCTCTAAAGGGAACGTGAGATCCACACTTACGTGCCAATTTCAATCTTGATTATATATCTACCGTAATTCTTTAGACTTGGGGAGTTCCAAAGGGTTTATACATTTAAAGACTTGCTTAACTAGTTAGAAATTAACTAATGTTTAGAAATTAACTGCTAGCCAAGGTACTCAGAAGGAAAGCATGTCTGAATAATTTCTCCATTTAAAATCATCTTTATTTTTATACCTCTAGTAGGTAACATATAACAATGCATTATACATAGTCTTGTTTATTTTAGGTATTTATGGCTTACTTCTAGATTGTAAATGCTTTAAAAGCAGAGAATGTCTCTACTCCTCCTTCTCCGTCTCACACAGCGAGAATATGGGTATCCAGTACAAGCTTCACTTAGGAATGTGGGACTTGAATGGAAAAACTGGTCCACAAGTATCAATCAAGGTTCACTTAAGAGTTTCCCTTAGTTGTTTAATATCTGAGTGCAACAAGCTAGGTTTTATTTGGAAATGATGATGCTTCCAATGTGTGTGTCTTATGCTGGTCAAAGCAATTTGAAAGCTTTGCTTGATAAGCTTCTTTTATCTCAGTTCCATCTTCTGCTTCTCTCATCTCCCTTTACCCTGCACTTTCCCCGTTTTCTTTTCTCTTTATTCCTCACATTTCTTTCTTTTTTGTATTCTCTCTTCTATTCTGTACACTTGAGTAATTACTTAGGAAAAACAAGTCGGACATTTTCTTATTGTTACTCAAAGGAAAACAAGCCTGAGCATATATCTATAACATAAAGACACAGTAGATTCATTTTCTAGGGAAAAAAAAAATCTGACCAGAAAGAAAACAGATTTTTAAAATGTAACAAACAGATTGAAAAACTAGTGTATATATAGGTCAGTTTGTTTACTTAGATAAGGTCATATCCTTAATGTTCATAATTATGTATAAGTAAATAATCTAGGCTGATAGAATTTTAGATGAAGCTGTGAAACTAAAATGTTTGAGAAGACAGATATTGCTAAATGGACAGAGAAACCACTGCCTACAGCACCCACTGAAAACTGGGAAGTAAAATTTCCAGAACACTCTCAGCTTAGTGGGAGTGTGTTTCCATATTTCTGCATGTGATTATCTATAAAAGCATTTCAAGGTGTAGCTTTTCACTGATACTCCCTTGCTAAAAATTCAAGCAAGCAAGCATCATTTGCTAATAAACATTTTTATCACATTTTTCAAACATTTTTCAGAACATCTGAGTTTCTAGTTTCTCCTTCTTGAGAAAGAGACTCCATGGGGGGAGACCCTAAAGCCACCCCTGGATTTCCAACACGGTGTCAGCCCTGAATTGAAGGCCCAGTTGCTGAGTTTCTCTAGTTTGCAAAGGAAGGGAGAATTCCTCACTAAATAACTTAAGTTTGTAACTTAAAAAAAAAACAAAAAAAAAACCTGCACAGCTATTGCAAGTAAATGCACTCCCCGTGTTATATGGTATGCAATTAGACGCATTTGAAATAAAAGGTAAGTTAAATCAGAAGTCTCAGGGACAAGAATGTACTATTTTAAAACAGGGAGTGTCAAATGTTGTTTTTCAACCCAGCACCAACGGGTATTTCACAGGTAATTTCTCAGGGCTGATGTTAGCTAATTATTAGCTACCATACTCTGCCTCCCATTCTAAGTGACTATCTCCTGGCAGAAAGACACAGCTAGGAATGTTTTGTTTCATTTGTCCTTGGAGTTTTTATCAGCATCAAGAAGGTGGACTGAGCCAAAGTTAGAGGAATTCTGGAGCTAAGCAAAAAGTGACACATTTAACGGCCTCCATTAATTGGGGCTGTTACATGATTAATTTGAGAAAAACAGAAGAGACCGATTTCTTTACAATTCACAGTTGGATGCAATGCACTAAAAGTAATCCTGTAAATTACTTTTTAAATCTTCAACATATTCTGAGCAGATAAAATAGTGGCATGATTGACCAAACTCCTTTTAAAAGTACACATATTACGATGCATCATAGTTATAAACAGATGGTATTTGGCCTCTTTCCTATTCTCAACATTTGGAATTTCTAAACTATGTGAATTAAACAATAATATTTTATAAACATACAAGGGATTTTGCTCACTGCTTTGTTAACATAGAAATTATACAATGCTGACATTTATTTAAATTTTAAAAAGTAAACAACAGTGTGCATTGAAATAAAGCAAACTAAAATCAACATAGAGAAGTATGTTCTGCGTGCGTATTACCTACAATGGCACTGGCCTTTTTGAGGGAAGACGTAACGGGTCGAAGAACAAATGGTAGCTTAGATGGGCCTAATCCTTTGTACTCCAAAGGCTCATTCAACACCTCTCTGTAAACAACGGATATTTATACCATAATTGGCTATTTGACCACCAGTGTTCATTTACTATGTAACCTGCTATTATGGAGTTAAAAGAAGTTCCCCTTCATTGGCTCGTAAGCTTTCATAGTAGTGAAAGTGTCCTCGCAGTTTTAAAAACACTTCCACAAACGGGAATCAGTCTGACACTTGTACTCAGAATGAGAAACATTATCATGATATCAATAAGTATGTATTTTTTCTTTGGGGGATATTATTGCCAGAAAGAAAAGGAAATGTATCAGATCTTAATGTCATTTCCTGAGCATCTTTTCTAAAATTACAGCTTTAACCCTTTAGCCACGTTTTGGAGGGGAGACCCATCTGCTGAGTTGATGTACAAAATAGAAGCTACTTGGTTTTCAAACACTATTCTCAGATTTGCAAAGTTGTGCTGTGATGAATAAATAATGAATCAGATATTTCAACCCATTTTATGATTTGTGAAAGCCCTGATTATCACTGTTTACAGTCTCTTCTCAATGCACTTCCCTCGTGCTCCTGTTCAGCCTTCCAAGGGTAGGTTTATGTAGGCCATCCTCCCCTACCTCGGTTTACCCTCAGGCTGTTCTTCTCACACTTTAAATAGCCAATCAACTAATCCATATCTTCAAGTCTATAATTTGAGGAATATTTCAAAAGGAGGGGAGGAAATCTTGAGTGATAGATGCCAGGGGTGGTCACAAACATTCCAGGCTGAGGTTTCTCATATGTGGTCACGGGTGTGCATCACCTTAGCACACAATCTCTATTGGTGGGAAAGAGAGAGAAAATTATGCTACAACCTAGATGGACGGACATGCAATCGGCATTGCTGAAACCAAGGATGAGGGGCATTTTTTCTCTTACACATACAATTCTAAATGTATACACTCAAATGCCTAAAGGTAAATAATACTATTGTAGGGGAGGCTCTTTTAAAAATGTAGAAGCCTCAAATTGTTATTAAACGTTTTTCCAAGTTTTTTGGAAACTTAATTAGACCAAATGAGTGACAAATTAATGTGATGCTTCTAAATTTCTTCCTGCCCAAATACCGCGTAATTCCTCTCCCCCGCCTCCTAAGTAACCAATTGGCGGTTGAGGAGAAACAAAGTTTGTAATCCAAAACCCAGGTACGTAGTGAAAAGGAAAGCCTTCTGGGGGCTTGGAGTGGCATTGAAATCACACGTCTTAATGTATGAGAGAGTCGGAGAGGAGTATTTTAAAATTAATAGCCAGAATCCCTGCCTGGGGAGTCTCTGTGCCCATTCCCACTCCCTCTTCGGTTTTTGCTTAAATTAAATTTTTGAAAAAGGGGAGAGGGATATTTTTTGTTTTTGCTTAGTGCATCTTCATCGTATTCTCTGAGGACTGAGACTGGCCGACTCAAGGAACCAAGTTCAGTAAAATCCTTAGACGGAAAGAGGAGAGCTCTGCCCCGCCAGGGCTGCGCTGCCTACCCGGAGGGGCCGGAGAGGGAATGGTCGAGCCCTGCACGGAGTGCAAGGGCAGCAGCGGGCCACCCGCCCTGCATGCGTGTGTCCGCCTGTGTAGGTGCGCGCGTGTCGGGGTGCGTGCCACTGTGTGTGCGTGACTGCGCGCGTGCCGGCGCGGGCCTGCAAGTGAGTCCGCGAGTGTGAGCGCGAGCGCGGCCACCGCCCGGGGCTCGCTCGGCCCCGCAGTCTCAGAGGAGCCCCTCGTCTCTGGGCTCAGCGCCGCCGAGAGGGCTCGGTTCGGACTTTGTGACCTCAGCGTCCCCCTCCTCCCCATTTTCTCGCGCCAGAAGTCTAGAACTACCTCCGCCCGTTTTGGACGGGGCCGAGCGGGCGTCGAGGGCGGGCGCCGCCGCGGACGGGAGTTCGGGCTCGCCGGCCGCGAAGGCGCCGCGGCGCCGGGGGGGGGAGGACGCGCGGCGAGGGCGGCGGCGGGGCGCCCGGTGGGGCCCCGGACCCGCTCGACCCTCGGGCGCCCGCGGAGGCCGTCAGGGGCCCGGCAGGCGGCCCTTCCCGCTCTCGGCATCTTGGGCGCAGCTGCCTCGACACTCGGCACCGGCTCGTCGGGGGCTCGCGCCGCCCGGGGCGGGGAGCGGGGCGCGCTTTCGGGCAGGCGAGCGCACGGCCGGGCCGAGGCCCCGCGCCCCGCCGCCTCCCCACTGCCAGCGGCCCAGCCGAGCCACCCCGAGCCCCCAGCCTGCGGCAGGGGGCCAGACCCGACCGAGGGCGGAAGAGGGCAGGGAGGGAAGGAGAAAAGAGGTAGCAAGCCCCAGACAAGGAATCCTTAATTACAGATTAAAGGCAAGCAAAACCGTACACCACATTTTCCGTGTGTCAGCTGACGGCCGCGACAAAAGGAAACACACAACGCTGAGAGGGGAAAAAGGCCCCTTCTCGTCCCTTTTTTCTTCCTTCCCTCTTTTATTATCTGTGCAAATGTAAAATACATTAGGTACTGACTCTGGGTAGGTGGTGCCTGGGGCCAAATCGCAGCTGCACGCTCCGTCGTGTAGGAGGACAGTTTGCTGATGCACTCCGAGGTCTGGGGAACCTCTTAGAAAAAAAAGGACTATAAATACTCCGAGCACATTTTGCTTCTTAAAAACTTCATTACTCATACATTTTTAAGTTTTAAAATTTGGTGCTTAAAGTGTTGCAATTCATTATCTTCAGTGAAATCCTACCGCGTGCGCGCGCGCGCCCACACACAAACACACACACGTACATTTTGTTTTGCAATTCTGTAGATTCCATTTTTTCTGGCCTGGTATCACAGCATTAGAAATCCAGGGGAAAAGCCAAGCCGATTGAAAGCCAGGGAACAGAGCTGCAAACACCGGAGAGCACAAGTTCCCCCCATGGCTCTGCGGCTCAAGAGGGAAAAAGGAGCGAGGTGTGTTTTGATGCTTTTTCCTTTAATTATGATCACAAAACAACCTCCACCCTGTCCCTGTGCTTTAAGATACCGCTTCAACTCCACGATGTCCTGAATTCTCCACAGAAGGTAGAGAAGTGTTCAGAAGCCAAAGCCCACTCTGATCATTACAAACCCCTAGTTCTGTACCCTCATTTCTGACTAAAATTAGAGAGATGACCTTTGAGGGTCACCCTGAGTCACGGAGCATTGCAATCTTCGTATTTTCTCCCTCTTATTGCCGAGTCAGCTTCAGAAATAGAGGACTTTAGCTCTTTGTTAGTAATCTGTTTACTGTTACAATTGATGCACCACGTTGAAGGCAATAAGGCCACCTTGCTTAGTCATTTTACCGATCTTCCTTTTGTAGGTGACATTTTTCCATTTTTCATTTGTATTTTTTCACCAATGCCATTTTCCCCACGGCATTTAAAAAAAAAAAAAATTCAAAGTGCTTTATCCTGTGGTTGCAGTGAAGTGATTTGCCCACACCCCAAATAATGCCATTTGCATTCAAGACTAATAGCTGCATATCAGTAATTCTTAAATACCTCCTGATCCATATTTTCAATTTCTGCATATCAGTAATTCTTAAATACCTCCAGATCCATATTTTCAATTTAAATGTGTCCTACATTATTGGCCAGGCAAATGCCTGAACCAGTACGTTTGTGGACTGGTTGCCAGCCACATGACTGGGAATATGAACACACACTCAGGGAACATGAACACGATTAAGCTTCCGCCCTCGTGCCTTCAGTTGTAGACTGCAGAGAGCCTTCCTTAGTTCCCACCTTCCCGAGAAGTGGTAGAGGATTAGCAGATTAATACATTGCTGTAAATCACACTGGGTTCCAAGCCCATCCTCCTCCTGATAACATATTTAGCAAAACCTTAAAATCTCCCTTGAAGCATCGCGTCCTTCTACGATTTAGCCACACCCTCTCCGCTTTCCACTTTATCCTTCAGTAAAATAAATAAGGTGAAAGAGCAAATTAGGAGCTTTTCTTTCCATACAGCTCTCCAGTGTTTGAGAGCATCATCCTGTTGCTGTTGTTTTAGGCCAGTTGTGGTTAGTTCATGTTTTTACCACCCATCAAAGGACAGCACAGGATTAAGTTTATATTAATAAATGATGTTCATGACTAGGTTTCTAAATGCCAGAGTTATGATTTCTTTTTGTGAATGGGTGGAGAAAGGAGAACAGCAATAAACTAGCCCCTAAGTCGTTCAAAATCGTTGGCTTTGCACATCTATGTGGGGTTTTTTTTCCCCTTTTTGTTTTTTGTATGTACCTCTAATTTTCCTTTAAGGTCTAGTTATGACGGACTAAATATTTCTTGACTCTTTACCTTTGTCCATAGCTTCAAACCCTGTGTTTATTATAGTTAAATTTATAAAAACTATTATATGTTCCTCTTTTCTGTGTGTTTATAATTGTCCCTGTTTATCCCCTCCACCCCATTAAGAATTTCACAGTAAAATCCTGCACCAAATAAATTAAAATCTGCAACTTCAGACACCCAAGGAAGAGGACATTAATCCACTTAGTAAAATACCCAGACCTCCCCCTGGATTTCAGCTCTTCTTAATGTAACATTTAGTAATTGCAGCTGGCTCCTTACCGTTTCCTCCCTCCCTTTCATTCTGAATCATATTGGCCTTGTTTAACCTTCATTTCCTTTCCTACCCCCCACATTTGTCCACGTACTTTTCTGTGACCATGTTTGTTTTTCTCTCTCTCATTTTGCTGCGGGGATTGAAAGCAATAACTAGAGCTTTCTAAGAGCTTAATACTTTCTGCTCAAATCCCATTCTACGTCCCCATTCAACTATTAATGCTTTGTACAATTTTTATGCATCCTTCAGTTGTGTAGTTACTGCTCTATATTTTTCTGATTGATCATTAAGTTATGTCGGCTTTTGAGAACTGCCTCCATAATCCCGAAGCAACGGCTCTGACTTGGCATGCTCTTTGCCATTGGAATGCCTTTCCTGGCAAGGACAGGCGTTTTGGTTTGACTATGATTCTTAAGTTACAATTCAAGGCTAATTTGTTCAGTTAGGTTTCTATTCTACCCAGCTCTGTTTCTCACTGTTAAGTGTTCCATGAGGCTGCTTAGTTGAAGGGTGTGTTGTAAGTGCAAGATGTAATAAACTTATATTGTACTTGATTATCAGTTTTCAAAACCAGCTGCATGCTTTGATATCTATGTAAGGAAATATCAGAAGATAATATACCATCAGTATTTATTACTCTATAATTAAGGATGTGTCAGTGTTTCCTTTAAAAAAAAAAACCCTATTTTCAGAAATTCATATCTCAGGCATAAATTTCCCTATGAATTACAGTCTAATACCATATTAGAAGTATCTTCTTTTCAAGTTATTCCTCCCCTTGCTTTTCTTTCTGTGGAACTAAGTTTCAGGATGTAATTTCTGGGTTATCTATTGGGGATGAGAGGAAGCAGGCCCTATGCTGCACAGTTAAAGGTGCTTCTGCCGCTGATGCCACCTGCTCCCTCTGCCCTAGGCCCTTGGTGCCAGGCAAGATCGTGGGGGCTGCCTTTTGGATATAGGGCCATCTTATACCTACGTGGATAAGCAGCTTCATCGTTGTATCATGTGAAAGGCAGTAGAGAAGACTCAGCTGTTCCGAAATATCACAGGTGCTGCAGAGGCTGAAATTTTAGTACCAGGAATCAATTCTTTTGCATTCTTCTCCTTATGGTCACTTAGAATACAAATGTGGCCAGGAGTAACATGAAATAAATCTACGGTAAGGTACCAGCAATTTACTAATCCAGGTTTCTTCTGATAGTAAGAGAAGCAGGAGAAGGAGAAAGGAGGGGAAAAGATGGATAGACAGACATTTTCCCCTTCCCCTCCTGTAAGGGATGGTCTGGATCAACTGAACTGACCACAGCCTCTGGAAAGAGGCAGAGTTCTAGACCTGCCTCAACCACCATGGGACCCAAAGCAGTTCAGCTTCTTTTTAGGCCCTCAGTTTCCCCACATCTAAAATGGAGAGGTACCAAAAATAACTGTTTACCAGGAAGGCCAGGAAAGTTAGCTACATGTATAATCCCAGCAGAGTGTAAGACCACAGGGAGTGGCAGGGGCCTGTGCTGGATGTAGAGACGAAATGACTCCCCACAGGCATAATAATAGTCATAATAAAAACAGTAAAATATTGGCAACACTACATGGTCTCTCATGCCTCTTTTTTATTTTATTTTTTGGTGAGGAAGATTGGCCCTGAGCTAACATCTGTTGTCAATCATCTTCCTCCTTTTTGCTTGAGGAAGATTGTCCCTGAACTAACATCTGTGCCAATCTTCCTCTATTTTGTATGTGGGACGCTGCCACAGCACAGGTTAATGAGCAGTGTGTAGGTCTGCACCTGGGATCCAAACCCACAAACCCCGGGCTGCTGAAGTGGAGTGCACGAACTTAACCACTACACCACTGGGCTGGCCCTCGTACCTCTTTTAATACTAACAACGTGGGCCACAAAGACACCCCCTGCTGCCCTTTGCACTCTCTTGCTTGGTGGAGGGAGAAATAGAAGGGAACTACGGGTCCAATTGAGTCATGAACATTGAACTTGGTGCTTCCTGAAAGACACACAGGTGACAATGATACTCTCTCATGCAGGGAAAGTCTTATAGAAAACGTCTTTCCATTTCTATAACCCAGTCTGGATCCTAAATATGCCATTATATGATGCCTTAATTTTCTCATTTGTGAAATGATGGCAACATTACATTTGCAAATATAAAGGACTTCAAATTTCTAGACAAAGGTGTTACATAAGTATTCCTAGTAGAAGTCACATCGTCTAGCCCTCCACCTTAGGTCTGCTATTTAAATACAGTAACCAATAGGTTAGTAATATAAGCATTTTAGATTATCTCCCAAGAAACATCAAGTCTTTATATCAGTTTATGAGAACTGATATATTCTCATAATTATGAACCTGTCCTACGGTTGAAAGGAATCACTGAGGTACTGATAGATAATGGGAGGACCCCTGAGGACACTGACCCCAAATTCCAATTTAGGAAAATCAGCCATAGGGTGAGTGCGGATCTTGGTCCCTGAAGTCATATGTACCTCACATGCAACTAGGGCATCCTAAAGATATTAGAGAGGACTCCTCTTCATGGGATGGACTTCACTGAAAGTACAGAGCCCACAACTGGCTCCTGTGTCTTACAAGGAAAGGCAACAGGTAAATAGTACAGGAAGTGGGCAGAGTGGTTAGATCAGACAGCTGTGCCATGAAGCTCTAAATGTTCCAAGATAAAAAAGACTGGTTCATGTAACACCTTCCTTCATCTTCCTCTCATCAATACCCTTCAAAAGGGAGTTTATAGAGCCAGAGTTTTCCATCCTGTATTTGTAATGCCACAGGCATTAGTTAGAAATGGTGATCGGCAGCCCCAGGAAGAAGGAGCCCATGGATACTCAGGTTCGACTCTTTTCATAGCATGATTTATTTCAGGGTCAAGGTTAAGTCTTTGGCTCCCGGTAAGCAGAGGAAAGTCTTCTGCAAAATTGGCAGTTAGGGCACTTGCTTTCACTGTTTGAGGGAAAATGGTTTTCTGACTCCATCAATCGTTTAGAGTCAAGAAATGTTAAGGCTGCCATGGGAGCAAAACTAACCAAAGTATTCATAGCTCCTATCAAAAGGTATATTCAAAAATAACATTTAAGACATGTAGCAAGTCATAAAGAGTAGGAATAAGCCTTTGTGTAAAGAAATGGACCATTAACCATACAGTGAATATGCCTCTCCCAGTTCTGTCTGTTCTTTCCTCCATCCTCCTCCGACTTAAACATTATTGTAAATTTAATGTTAATTCCCATGCTTTTTGTTATACTTTAATCACTTATGTACACATCTTTGAGCAATATGTAGAACTGTTTGCATGTTTTTAAACTTTCCCAGTTACATTTCAACGAATAGCTTTTAAGGGAGGGTACATTCTAGAAGCACTGGTTGTCCCATATCTCAATTCAAATTTTAAAATGAAACATGTTCATGTCAGTGGTTTATCATATACTCTCTTTAGTGTTACATGTAACATCTGATATTAAATACCACCCAATTTTCCACTGAAACAGAAAGGCTCTTTGGGTGACACTTGTCAATAATCAATAGAAGAATAAAACTCAGAATATGTCAATATTAAAAGACAGCAAGGACTATCATTTGAAAACTGATTCTATCACCCACATAGTATCTTGAGACTTAAGCAAAAAAATTTTGTGTCTCATAATATTTCTGGGTAGCAGATGCTTTCTCAAAAGCAGATTTTACTTTTAAAAATATCAAATATAATTAACACCTTCAACATAAAATGAAATCTTTGCTTCCAGATGCATTTCAAGGTGTTGAAATGAATCTATGCAGCCCTCTATGGTTGCAAGTTTCCAATGACTGACTGATTCTGCTGCCATGTTTATGTGGCACGTCTGAAGAATTGAGAGCTCGAGCAAGGCATTTAAACGTAACTGTATATAAAGGATGCTTATTAAAGTAGGAGCATCTTGAGAAAGGTCTTTTGACCTATTCCTGATGAACATGGTATAAATGAATAGGTTAAGAACTAGGTGCCCTGCTATTTATTATAGAAACACCTAGCCAGAAACACAGATTAGGTAAGTTCAAAGAAAGCATCTTGGACATTGAATCAAGGTCTTGATAATGGGCAGACTCTTAAAGCGATTTAACATTAAAATTGGTTTAATGATTTATCTTAAAAGTATAAAATTAACAGAATTAAATATTTAAAAAAAAGATCAAAATTTTCAACAACCATATTCAAAATAAGAAATAATGGGACTGTTTGATTGCTTGGGGAAAGTAAGGGAAACAGGAATTAAAGAGTCAACTTTTATTCTCCGTTATCCTCTGACTTCAACAAAACATGGGTTAACTTACCTAATAACGCTCCATTCCACCATATCGTGAGTGTTGAGAAGCGCGCACACACACATGCAGATATGGTTATCTTTTCAAATGTTAAGAATTATGCATTTATAAAACGTTTTATTGCTTATTTGCATTACTACCAAATTTGACAGCATAGTTTTAAGAAGTGGCTACTTTAATGTAAATTTTTATTCCAGAAGGAATGCTGGGCACAGCTAAGACAAAATTTGAGTTTATGGGTATAGAAAAAAAAAAACTCCACATACAAGTAATTTTCAATATTATATTTGCCAAAATCAGGAAAATACTTAAATGTTTTGGATGTACGATCTGAAACGTAGTTAATGGTTTTTCCCCATCAATTAGTGAGAAAACGTATATGGGCAGTTGTGCATATATCTTATCCAGTGTAAAAGTGAGCCCATTATTTTCAGAGTAGTAAAACACAGTAAACTAAGAACTGTTTCTCGGCTGTGAGGTTATAATTTTATTTTGAGAAGATGTCATCTGTGACACGGCACCTTTCTGACAGAAGCAAATTTACTAGTCTAGTTCATCTCATTCATCTCAAACTCTGCCCAGGAGAAGTGTCTAAGAAAGTCATGCATTTTTAAATATCTTAACTTTTGCACTCAAAAGGATCACACCTCATAGATTCCAAGTTCCATAGTCTCAGACCTGAAGGGACTTCTGGAATAATTCCGGAGCCTTTTGTTTTATGAGTGAGGAGGTAATTTGTTGAGTGACTTCCCCACAAGCTAGGAGTTGAAGCCAGTGCCGTGATGTCCATCATACATCATGGATCTCACACTGGTTAGGGAGACAACTCTCTGCGCAAAGATAAAGCTTGTTGTTTCTGCTTCTTACTCTTCCTGCTTTTAAATTCCCAGGCCTCATGGACCCTGAACTCCTGCTTTCTTTGATCTGGAAGACTGCTTCTATCCCGAAGGCTCTATCTGCCTCCCTGACCTTGATCTATTTCCTGCTTACAATATTGCCACCTGTCAAATGGGCCCTACTGGACTTCTGAACCTTTGCCTGCTTTATCTCAGATGCCTGCTGGACCACTCAATCCTTCTAGAAGCCAGAGAGCCGGGCTTGGCCCTTGTCTAGTCTCCTCTCCCTGGCTGCTCCTCACTCCGCAGTGTATAGAAGTTATTCATTTCAAAAGCTAGGAAAGTTAGAATTTACCTGTCAGTAAACAGAAGATGGTTTATCAACAGACTTTACCTTAATGACTACAAATGTTTACCTCCTGCTTTCCAGAATGCAAAGAAAAATCTTGGAAATGTCATAATATCTGACAAACATTTGCAAAACAGATATTTGTTCATCCGGAAAAGAAACAATTGTATTCGTTGTCTCCGACACAAGGAAAGTGTTCAGTAAGAAACATACTGATAGATGTACACACTTACACGTAAATGAGATATGTTAATTAAAACTTGCAGTGGGCACTTTATTAAAAATTTATTTTATAATCTAGCCATTCAAAACATCTTTACATCAACAAATACAGCAGCTTGACTATTGGAATCATAAGTCATTTATCTTGGAAAGGTTATATTTGTAGCTGGATGCAAATATTTTTGAGGAATATTTATATCAAAATTACTGGTTTTGTTAGAAGTATTTTGATTTCTCTATTTTTACCCTTGGAAAGAAAATTAAAACAAGTGTCTCAGTGTTCATTTTATGAGCAAGATGGCCCCACTTAGTGTATTTCCCATGTTTGTCTGAATTACAGCTGTTTATCTTGCAACTTTCTTTAAGATAAATTAAATGCAAATGTAACTCTGTGAATCATGGGAATACCTGCCAGACCCCTTATTAATACCTTCACTTAAAAACTCCTGTGCCAGAGAATCATTAATTTGCTAAAAGTGCTAAAGCAGCCCTTTGCCCACAAACAATTCTGAGATGGCTGCCCAATTAGTCCAGTAGCATTCTGACCCTCCTTTCAGACCCTGTGGCCCTTTGAGGACACAAGAAGGTTCCAATGATAACCTGGCAACCTAGGTAGAAATCCAGCCAAGTGTGAGCGTTTGAAGCTGCAGTTTGGCTGCTATCGTGTCGGCGAAAAGAAAGAATTCAGGCACCATGTCATCCAGTACAAAGGATAAAAACGGATTCAACCGGAAATTCAATGTGGCACCACATATGGGATACATGAGTGCGGTTATACAACAGGCCACATATTTTTTTTGAACAGTCTCCTCCATGTGATGCCGAGGACATGTGTAACCATCATAACGTCTCTAGGAATCTGTATTTAATTTGAGTTGGGGTGGTGGCAGGGACTGGAGATCTGAAGCCGCCACAGGTTTGTGGCAGATGGCTCTGTGTCAGCTATGACAAGCAGCCAGGCTCGGCTTCCTCTGCAGATTTTCTTTTCTCTCTGATCAGGTAAATATGGGCACACTCTGGAAAGTTCTACAGATTCTGCCTTAGGCTGCAAGTTTGTGACTTAGCCCCATCTGTCACAAATCTTCCCTAGGTTCTGTTGTAAGCAGAGACCTGAATTTACCATGTAGGGCTGCCCAAGAAAAAGGAGCCATTTCACCCTGTAAGAGGAGGGAGAGAAGAGAAAGCGATGAAGAAGCATTAACGACCTAAAGACTAAAGCATGCTGAAAATTCTTATTGCAAATTTGCATAACTTACATCAATTAGATTTCAAAAAGCCACCAAGTAAATGGTTCTCGAGTTTCATCACCTCTGGAGATCCTAGTTTCTGATTGGTTTAAAGTGTAACTGTATTTCCAACCATAAAGGAAAGCTCTCGTTTTTTTGCAAATGGGTACATTCTGTTGCACACATATTTCCTGGTTTATGTTATGGATGACAGCTATTAGAAGTTTATCATAACTTTTAGCTTTTATAAACACAAGATACACAACACTCTTAATACATGTTTTTGCTAATGTGAATTTTACTTTTAAGTGGTGAAGGCACAAGAGAAATGCCATTACTATTACGTGGAATTTATAAAGCACTTCAAGTTTACAAACGGGTTTATATTCATGATTTCATTATAGCAGTACCTCAGGGGGAAAATGCTATTAAGAATTAAGAAAAAAAAATTCTTCCAAGTTTACAGATGAATCATATAGAGGCCAAGAAGTTCACCTAAAGCCAGGCTACAAATGAGTAGCAGAGGACAAGAAGCAAAACCTCTAGCTGATCTTAATCCCCCAAAGTATATCTATTGTGCTAAGGGATTTTTGCTTTTATTTTACTTAGACAAATTAAAGGAAAACCAAGCCAAATAAAATCAACGAAGGAAGTGAAGAAGGAGAGAGAGAAGAGTAGGGAGGAGGGAGAGGTGGAAGGAGGGAGAGAGAGAGAATTTGAGAATTTGCCTTATATTGTGCTGGTGCTGTTGAGAGATTTTAGAAGTTCTAAAAATGTCACAAGTTTTTAAGTCTTCATTTTTAAGGAAAAAGTAATGACTTTGGAGGAGTGTTAATACTAGTGAGCAACACCTTATTCACATCTAGAGTATAAGCTTAAATTAAAAGGGAACTATAAAGTGACCAGTCTCATGAAGGAAACTTAAAGTGGCTTGGCTGTGGTTTGGGTAGATATAGCCTGATATAATTAAGGCAACCACAAATGGCTTTTCTGGGCACTGAGTCTGAACTGTAAGCTTAATCATTGTTTGGAATCACTTTTAGGTAGAAATCTGAAAATTCTTCTCTTCTCCAAATAATAGCAGGTTATAAAGGTTTCTGGAATGTTGAAAAACTTGGAGAGGAGAACAAAATAGAAATCAGCAGCTATCATCTGAAAAATGTTAAGAAACTACAGGTCACTCTGGTAAAGCACAAGAAAGAATGGCATCTCTTTTTTTTCACACAGAATATCGCTCAATTTGTAAACAATAGTAAATGAGAAATAGGATGGGAATCAAAACGTATTCCTTTAGTCTGGGCGGTCTGCATTTTATATGACTCGCCTATTTGCACTCCTGTGCCATTTTTAATACTGGTAACAAGGGAATGTCCATAAATTTTTCTCTAAGGTATTTTAAAATATAATGATCAAAGGTTCTTTAAAAGCATAAAGTACTGATCTCAAATAATTGTTGGGAATTTTCAGTAAGTAAATTCACATAGCAAAAATGAGGCAAAAAAATACACCTTCACAGTATTAGACTTGCTTCGGTTGGAAAAGGAAGAACTATTGTTAGTGTAAAAAGTCGATTCTGGGCCGGCGCCGTGGCTTAGCGGTTGGGTGAGCGCGCTCCGCTGCTGGCGGCCAGGGGTTTGGATCCCGGGCGCGCACCGACGCACCGCTTCTCCGGCCATGCTGAGGCCACGTCCCACATACAGCAACTAGAAGGATGTGCAGCTATGACATACAACTATCTACTGGGGCTTTGGGGGAAAAAAATCAATAAATAAATAAATAATTAAACAGTCGATCCTTGGCTAATTATTTTATGACTACTTCTAGAACCTTGTGTTAAGTTAGGTTTGGGAGTCATAAAATAGCTCTCTATTGTGGATGTAATGAAACTTACTTTACTTATGTGACAAGTTACGTGGTCAAGGTGTCTAACCTACTTAGAAAAGGAAACGTCCCAAAAGTACAAGAAAGCTGCGGTCAATGACTTAAACCTAGATGTAAACTTTTTAAAGAGATGGTTTGGTTTTTTAAATTAAGAAAGTGGTGTTAGATTTTTAAAATAATTAAGAATTTCATTTCTACATGCACTGGATTTGTCTAAAGATCTTAAGAAAAATGTGTGTGAGAGAGAGAGGGAGGGGAGCAGGGGGAGAGAGAGAGACCACATTTGCATACACGTGAGGAATTTAAACATTTCAAATCTGAAACCATTTCAGGTGAGAAGTCATGGGCACGGTGTTCTGTAGTAGAAAGAGTCACTTTAAGAAAAAAAAGGATCAAATTCTGTTTCTGCTTTTTGGTTACTAGCATTCTGTTTCAAATCCTGCTTTAAGTTATAGCCCCCAAACTCTCACTCATATTGAAAGTATAACGTCTCATGTGAGAAGAAAGCCAAGTGTTAGTAGCCTTATTCTAGTCATTAAATTTCTAAGTGTGAATCCATATGAAAAATCCTATCCTAAAGTGAACTCTATAGGATAAGCAGTTGAGATGATTTTAAAATGTAAACTTTTAACAAAAAAAAAAAGAGTAAGGTGTAAAAATGTAAAAGGAGCAAATTAAAGAATCCGAGACATTCTATCCTTTTAGATCTTAGAAGCATATGTTTTACAAAAGCAAAACAGCACTGTCCAATGGAATAAATATAAAAAAACCTCCGAGATTTTCTTTACAGTACACATAAAAGACTCTTCTATTGCATAAGAAAAGGGGGTAAAAACCTGCTTTGGGGAAAAGAACTCTCTGGTGTGTAATGAAGGCAAATGTTACCTGAAAATGTGTATATTTATAAAACATAGCTGAAAAAATATCATAACTTATTATATCTTAATTACAAAGTTTTAGAAGGCATTCTTTTTCTGTTTTGGCTCTAAATCCTATTACAACAACCAAACTAAATCTCTGGTCCTTCCTGTGACTTTTACCAGTTTCTCTGGACAATTGCATCATAAAACTCTTGATTACTTATAATTCTTGGACTAATTTATTAATTTTTGAGATTTTTGATACCATCAAGATCTATGAATGAGGACATATATGAAAATGTATAACAGATTTATAAGAAAAAAATCCATGGTAGAAAATACATAAAATGAATTATACATATAAATTCTTATAAATGCTGATGTGTGAAATACTATTTTATAAAACTTTGAGATGGAGCATTGTAGCATGTACTGACTAAAAATATATATAAAAAGTAGTAACATGAAATAAAATTTAAGGCATAGGTTATCTTTTAAGCTGTACAAGAACAATTTGGTATATTAACAGCATACCACTAAGCTGACATTCTTTCAGAGTTTTTCCAGGAGTTGTTTGTAAAATAAAAAATTATAGCTATGTTATGGCAGTAGCTATATTAAAATATTTCAACTGCAGATCTGTTTTCTTTTGTAACTAAAGGCAACTTGTTGCAGTAACTTTTGAAATGGTTAAACATTTGCAGATGCAAAATAACAGGGATAATAAGACCGAACGTGAAGCAAAGTTAAAAACTGATACGTTTTGATGGTGGAAATACAATTATAAATACTTCACCATTCTCATCACAAGGAAAAAACATTTTTTTTCTTTTTTGGTATTTATATGAGATGATGGATGATGACTAAACTAATGGTGGTAATCATTTCACAAATTATGCTATACCCCTTAAACTTAAACAGTGCTATATGTCAATTATATCTTAATAAAATTGGGGAAAAAAACTTCACCAAAAATTCAGCTGAAAGAAAAAAAAATCGATAATTTTATGGTGAATTCATTGAAAATAGCTTTGTGTCATGTATAGAAAATGAATCCATTTGTATTAACACTTATTCTGTTTCTTCAGTTTTCATAATCTGCACATTTTAATAGTCTGTCACGTGGGAAACTACTTGATTAATATTTTACACAAACAAGACTACTACTGAACTTTAAAAATTAGAAAATCTGGACGTAAACCTTGGAAGACAGTTTTCTCTATGAGGCTTCCCACGTATACAATACAATTGTATTGACTCAAGGAGTAATATTGAAGCCTGGAACTGTTCAGTCAGCATTTTAAACTATTATGAGCTACCTTCTGAACCATTGCCAAGTTAATAGACAATGAAAGATAATGAGCTTGAAATTGGGTGTTAAATTGCATTTTTGGTTCTCTCCCTTTTTCTTGAAGTTTAACTGTTTCCTGCAGAAACAAAGTCATGTTTTGATGTATCACTATGTAAATATGTATTTTAGGCCATGAAAAGGCAAAGGAGAGAAAAAAGGCAGAGAACTGTATTTCATGTAGGAAGGCTATATATTAAGATAGGAAAATTAAAATATGCTGGATTATAAAACTGCTAGATTGTAAACTATACTGAATTTATGTAAAATGAAGATGCTACATTCAAAGAATATAAAAAGGTATATTACTCATGGCCTAGAGCCACCTTCAAAACTCGTAAAGCAGATTTATCCCAGTTCAATTACTTAGACTTTTAGTAGGGCCTCTTTGTGTGGTTATTTCAACAATGTAAAATTCTTGATTCAAACAAGGAAAAAAAGATAATGAATGAGGGGACTGAATGATGATGCTATTTAAACTATTTTCCTTTTGCCTTTGCCATTCAGAGAGGAGTCTTTAGAATTAGACAGTCTAATTCTAAACAAACTGAGGATTTTTATGTCATTTTATTAAACTAAACAAGAGAAACATTTGATTCTTGAAAAATCACCTTTCAAGTCATTAGAAATGAACACCAAACTTCACGAATGTCATTCACCTGAATTTTGGAGGACTGAAGATTTCATTATGATGGGAAGAAAGGCTTATCCTCATTAGTATAATTGTAGAATCTTTCCTTTATTTCCTTTTAAACTAATGAGTTACATTAATCCAGGTTCATTTTTATAAGCCTCTTGGGGCTAAATGTAAAGGACAGTCATCTCAGAAAACAATAAATTAAAAAAAAAGCATGTACTGTGCATTAAGTGCACGTATTTCATAAGACCTAGGTTAATACGACTGGCATCCAGTTTAATTAATCCTTGTTAGTGTAACAACTAATATCCCTCCCTAGCATGTTTCCTTTAAACATTAGTATGTTAATTAAATGTTTTTTTTTAAAGATTTTTCTTTGTACTTCAATATGGCATTTATACCACGTAAATCTCTTCTCAATAACTACCTTATAGAGATGTTTTCTTACAATATCTGGTCTTTTGCAGAAATTCTGGAGCCTTTTTGAAAGCTGTTCAGGTGTAGAATACAGATATTCAGCTGCAGGAAAAACAGATACATTTTTAATGAAACAAAAACCTCAAAGCACACACTCGATATTAGTCACTTTACTAATTAAAAATGCATATTGCTCTGTGCCGCCTCGTGTTTTACATTATTTAAGCATGATTTTATAAGGTTACCTCAGCTCACAAGGATGTTTAATGCTAAATAAGACTGTGTAGTTGTGCTGTTTAGACATCTCCTTTGGGTGATTAAAATACATTATTCTAATGTAACACAATGCATATGTGATATATTTAGTGATGAGAATTTTTTCAAAGAACTAGTACTATAGCCATATGTACCCAGTACAACAGTTGCATATTATTAACTAGTCAATTGTTTAAATAATTTGGTGTGACTTTCAGTCCTCAATTTTTCTCTGTGTATATCATTAAAAAAAATCTGTAAGCAATTGCAACAACACTGACCTGCTTATAAAAATCCATCATTATGGGATGTGTATGCTAACAATGAAGAATGCTATTTGAAAACTTGCTTTTTTGTTATCTTAAAAGAACAGATGGTAAATATAAGCTTACTCTAATGTATTAAAACACATAAAATTTTCCTTAACACTAACATGTTGACTTGCCAAATAAACAATTGCTCCTGCCTAAGTTTATTTTCAAACTTTCTAATTTAGCATGAATCATGTATTAAATTTCAACAAAGATGAAAGTACATTAAAGCAGCTACCTGGAAATATTTCGGGATAAACCAAATCTTTGGGACAAAGTGGGTAACAACCACAATACACAGCTTCCAACCTAAAGAAATTTTAGAAAGAGGATAAAAATGTATTAAAAAGACATGACTATCACAGCCAGAAAGTGGTTTTGTTTGCCTAAGTTTTCAGTATGAGCCCAGAGTTAACTGGGACGAAAAACATGGTCGGCAGTATGAGCCTAAAAGCCAAAGTTGCTCTTTTAAAAGATTTTATTGATCATATATGAATTTCATAGAACAGAACCAACAGCATATGTTTTGTTCACTGAATTAATCAAAGCGCAGCTCTGCATTTTTTTTTTTTGTTTTTAAAATACTGTTTAACACATTTTATAATCAGCAGATAAACACATGTAACAACATGGTAAAGTATGGACAGCTTTTCTTAATAATGCTGTAAAGCCCCAGAATGTTCATTTTTCAAAAATGTTTAAATAAAATAGCAAATACTTAACTTTAACACTGTAGCCGTAGAAATGATGGAGGCACTTTTAAAAGCATCAGAAAAAAATTTACAATCTGTTGTGATGGGGCATTTTCATTTTAAGCTCATGCTTCAAAATAATTTGTTAGTATGCAGAATGTAAAACTATTTCCCCCTTTTACTGAAAAACTCTCATGAAGATTATCTTAATGAACATTTTGCTTCCTTGGCTAAAAATTCACCTCCTTTTACATTTCATAAGAAAAGAATACTTTTATTATTAAACAAAGAAACAGGAAAGTTTCACTTTGTCAGAGATTTCCCCAAGGACCACCTATAGGAAGTTTTTCTTCATGTCACAGAAGTAAGGGTTAAGCAGAGGGAAGGAATTGCATCTCGATGGTTGTGTTCGTCCTGCATAATGGCTATTGATCTGACATATAATAAACCTTAAAGATACCACTGTAATTTCTGTTGGCTAGAAATTATGCAGTGAAATTCAAAACACTCTTTAAAATATGTTTATTTTATGGGAAACTTTGAATTGCATCCAAAATGTTGACCAAAGGCAGAATTTTATTTTGAACTGTAGATTTTTTTCAACCCCAGAAAAATCTGAAGTTATGTCAATGT
This sequence comes from Ceratotherium simum simum, assembly GCF_057802395.1. Taxonomy (NCBI): domain Eukaryota; kingdom Metazoa; phylum Chordata; class Mammalia; order Perissodactyla; family Rhinocerotidae; genus Ceratotherium; species Ceratotherium simum. Next base: position 26,845,147 of record NC_141908.1, read on the forward strand.
TTACCTTGTTTATTTACAGTGACAAAGTACATGCAATTTAAGCTGTTTTTAAGTGGGTGATGTTTTCCCTATTTTACGATGTTAACTGAAATTAGTTTAAATGAAAAGTATTTGCTTTGAGCTGCAAAGTTTGGAAAAATACTGAGTTCAAAGTTTTGCTTGAGAACTGATGGAAGTTACAAGATAACACAGAGGAAAGGCACAGGATCTAGTTACCAGTTATTAATTTCAAAATCCAAACCAATATCTAATGTTTTTTTCTCTACATACATAGGGTATGCATAGAAATTCTTATTGTAAGCACAGCTATAAACTGCACTGTGACTGCATTATGAAACCTTCAAAGTTTTGAGCACAAAAACCAGTAATATTCTTTATGAACCAAGAGAAAATATGTACTCTATCTGAAGACACTCAGTTTTAAAATGCTGTGCCAATCGAAAAGCAAATACATATGAACATTCTCTTATAATTACATAAAATCAAAAGAGTGAAGTCACAGGCATTTCAGAAAGTGCACATGTTATCTGCTTTTTAATAATGGATTTGAATTAGAGTGTTCTGTTCCCCGAAAGAAAATTGCAGGCCAAGTTACATTTTGAGTCATCGTATGAGCATGTACCATGCCATTTCCAAAAAACCTCTGCTAATTAAAATATAGTGAGATAGGAATGGTATTATGTGGTTTAGGAAGAAAAAATTTACAAATTTGGATTTCAACTTTTATTTGTAAATTATCTTATTTGCGGTTACATTTCTAATTCATCAAGAAAAAAACCAACACCTTGTTTGATTATAACTTTGACTTGTTAAAATACTAAACCTTATTATATACATTATTTATATCAGGACTATGTTTTAAAATATATTAAATAGGCCATATTTTAAAAGAAGTTTATATCTTAAGTTTCTCATATTTTGCTATTTTGAAGAAAACTATCATCTCATGACAATAATACAATTATTCATCATTTCAATTCTTATGCACTACCAGTTAAATAATAAATGGAGTTCCAATTGATCTATTGTTAAAATGACTAGCAAATGACCTTTTTATTCCAATTAACAAATCATCTGCTAAATCTATGAATCTTAATATTCAGATCTATTCACTTCAATTCATACAATTTATCTGCAAATAGTTGTTGGGCTTTTGATTCTAAATATAATTAGCTGATAATTTTGCTTGGCTGAATTACTTTTCTGGAGGGCCTGCAAAGGCTCTCAGTCGCATTATCTAGCAATAATGAATCTGATAGGTGAAATTTTTTACTGTAATGAGGATGAGACACAGTTGTGACACCTGAGTCTACTAATAACAGAAGACTGCTAATTATCGACAGCACTTTTTTGTGTGATGCAAGGCGAAAAAAAATCCCTCATTATTAAAAAATAAAAAGTTACAATTATAAGTGACACCGGAGGAGAGTAAATAAAATGGAGTGATTAAAACATTGCTGCTTTAAGGGTGTTTTTAATTAAGTGGAAATGCTAATGTTGTCATACTTAGCAGATGGGATTAAAATTAGTTATTGTAAGTAACTCATATTTTATGTTATGGTTTCCACAGCATGTCTACAAGATCTAAGAAAGTGATACATTCCATAAGACATTTTAAAAATGAAATTCTCATACTCTTTACAACTCATAATAATGAACATCATGAATAAACTATTGAAAAAAAATCCTGCCAAGGATTTTACCATAGTGACTTAACTAGCAAGGAATGTAGCCATAATGTACTGGACTGTTACAATCTCACTGATGGTATGCCTTTTGCTTTGCTGATTGTTGCATTCCCTATTTCATTCACACTCAACAAAAACAAAAGTTTGGTACTTGGGCATTTAGCCAACATCAAATGTAGTGTCAAGAAGGTAGGGTCTGGATACAAGGAAAGATCATGACCACCCACTAAGGTGATGTTCTAAACTAAAACAGAGGATGCATCATGTAACTGCAGATAAAAACCTAATTGCACACTTTCTCCTACTTTATTTGTGTAAAATTTTCCATCTGCTACATCTAAAGATGTCTAAACTGTTAGTATCAAACCTGCATTCAGCTGCCAGCTGTGCACATTAAGGATTGCAAAACACTAAGTAAATGAGCCAGCGTGAAGCCGAGTGGTAGTGGTCCATCTGCCCAGGGCTGTGGGGAGGGACCCCGGTACCTGGTCCTTTTCAGAGCCTGTCTTTGCTTCAGTGGATAAGAAAGAAAATTAGCCACATTTCTAAGTGTCTCCATTTACAATACTCAATTTATCTGCATTTTCCTGGATAACTTCTGTGCACCCGATGAGTATTCTCCTACAGCAAGTTAATGGAATTCATCTCTTTTTGAAGGTTCTTTGG